>NC_067441.1:1728173-2018173 GCF_009764475.1 Pristis pectinata
TGAGAGAGAAGGTGCAGAAGTACTGAGAAAGGAAAATGGGATTAATGGTGTTGCCCCTTGAGACGACAAGGGCTGAATGGCAACTTTCTGTGTCGCTTTAAGTATATATTACAGACCGCTCCCTGCAAAAGGCCTGATCTATTTTCACAGCCCAAGGGATGGGAGCTAAAAACCTTCTGTCTTGTTCTGCTGTAATAACTGCAGACAACTTCTGCCTGTCAGTCTTGCAATTTAATTAAAATCTTTGAACCACATTCACTTCCTGTGCACTTGAGCTTTACACAGATGCAAAGGCCATGTCGGTTCGCTCAAGGAAGGAGCGGCACCACAAGGTTTGATAACAAAGCATAGATCGTCTTTCAAATCCCTGCCTCATCCACCATAGTTTGGCTCACACTGTCGAGCAGCAAGCCCCTCTGAGGCCTGTAGTCCTTGCCTTTCATTGTACTGCTGTCAGTGGACATAATGCAACAGCCCCTGTGCTGACGACAATGACTTGGGGTTCTGTTTCACCTCCCACCTCTGTTGCTATCTGATAAAATCTGGTTCTTTTTTTTCTTAAAGAAAAATGACAACTATCCCCTTTGCTCCATTGACCTGATATTATGCACAGATGGTGTAATGCAAGTAAATTCAAGGACAGATATCAGGCTCATACAGTCCACTCCCTGCTTTGGTTCCTGGACCAAGCAGCTTTTCCTTTTCCAAAGAATTAAGGAGACTATATGTATATTTAAAAAAAACCATTTGGCCCATCTAGTCTGTGCTGGTGTTTACTGCCCATAGGAGTGTTCTCCGATTTGTGCTTGGGTATGTTTAAGATGATGCTGAAGTGCAAAGGGGTGGGAGAGTGCTTGAGCAATTATAAATGCTGTCAGGACACAGTTGGGCCGAATGGCCTGCTTCTGTGCTGGACATACTGTGTGTATTGCAGCGTGAAATAGGCGAACCAATTCTGTTCCTACCCGTTTACACCAATCCTACACTAATCCCATTTTATTCTCCCCGCATTCCCATCAAATCCTCCCAGATTCTACCCACCCCCCACCCCCACATGAGAGGCAAATTATGGCAGCCAGTTAACCCACCGACCCCGCACGTCATTGGGATGTTGGAAGAAACTGGACCACCCACGCAGTCACAGGGAAACATGCAAACTCCACGCACGGAGACAGCACCGGAAGTTGGACTTGAACCCAAGTCACTGTGGCAGCAGCTCCACTTGCAATATCACTGCGCTGTTCTCGTGTGTAACCCGTCATTCTTCTGAAAGGATGGAATTGCTATTGAGTACGTAATCCATGCAGGCAGAGACAAGTGGCTTCCCTCCCTGAAGGACATTAATGAAACGATTAGTTCCTTGCAACAGGCTGGAAGGTATTTGTGTAGACCAGCCACCTGGAAGAAGAGGAGGGGTGAGGAGTGTTTCAATCTACCGAGGCTCTGGGTAACTGTGAGAAGAGAAATTGTTGGGTCTCCCCGATTTGCTGTTGGGTACGTGTTGACCCCTCGGTGAAGTTCTTTCCTCGGGAGATCTGGGTATGAAGTGTGGCACGACAGGAAGGGAGTTAATGTTCCCATCACACTGAGGAGTGGGAACTCAATTTAAGAAAAAAGGATTTTAATGAAATGTTAGGTCTTGTTTCCACAGAGCACCATAAACTGTAACTAGGTAAGAGAGGTTGGCTGCTATGTAATAACCGAGGAGCTCGGAATGTTATAGCTCATTAACCTCCCACGCACAGCTCAGGGTTTAATGGTGTGTGAACCAAGTGTGGGTGATTAGGGGCCATGAGAGGTTTTTATTTGCTAAAGATGGGCCAGAAGACAGTGTGGAGGGGATTCCAGCAATCAGAGAGTGGATGTGCCACGGGATATTGTCAGCCGTGTGTTGGTGGGCAGCACTCCGCCCTCTGGGTCGGACAGTTGTAGGTCCACTCCTGTTATGGAGGCTGGACCAGGATCCAGGTGGACACTCCCTGTATAACACTGAGGGAGTGCGCTGCCTGTGGATGGATCCTGCCTTCCCAGTGGGAAGTAAACCAAGATTGCTGTCCGCTCCTGAGAGATCCTGTGGAACTATTTTGGAGAGGTGGTGGTGGTGTTAACCCTTGAGTTGCTGGGGCCAATATTAACTCCTCAATTGACATTGCCTCGTCAATCTCACTGCTTTTTGTGGGATCTTATGTGCAGATTGACTGCACTTTGGAGGGGGAGTGAGAGGGGGGAGTGCTCTAGCTGTCAAATGTTTTGTCACATCGTCAAATGCAGTTTTTTAAAAATGAACTGGTGGGCCTTTTGCTGAACTTGGCTGCAAATAATTGTTAATGATCCTATTAGTGTTTTCTTCTGCTGTGAAACCGCACTGGAGCCCTGTGAATGTGCTCCTCTGCAATGCCACACTGCATGGGAGTCCTGCACGTGTTACTCTACAATGATGATGTTCTTTTCCATAGTGTGACCAAGGTGATGGCTTGATTGTGAAGTTCTGTCTTGACGTTGTAACAAGTGAGGGTTTAGTTGCTGGAATTAAATGCAGGATTATATTTTGGCTCTGCCTGGCATTGTTCTCCTCAGATCCCAGTACTGTCTTCCCACTGAGGTGCGGCAACACGGGTGGCACTGCCCTCTGTTACTGGGGTGTTCTCAGTGCATAAACCCGGACAGGGATTGTCAGTGCAACTTCCCATGTCCAACAGGAGCTACTGAATCTCAAGGGGAGGGTTAATCCTGGATGCTTTAACTACAGCCCAGGAATCACTAGGTCTGAGATCGCAGTACAAGACAAAGATAGAGAGCCTCGTGACATGGTGTCGTGACAATAACCTTTCCCTCAGTGTCAGCAAAACGAAAGCTGGTCATTGACTTCAGGAAGGGGGGATGGTGTACATGGTCCGGTCTGCATCAATGACATTGAGGTCGAGAGGGTTGAGAGCTTCAAGTTCCTAGGAGTGAACATCAACAACAGCCTGTCCTGGTCCAACCACGTAGACGCCATAGCCAAGAAAGCTCACCAGCACCTCTAGTTCCTCAGGAAGCTAAAGAAATTGGGCACGTCCCCATCGACCCTCATCAATTTGTATCGATGCACCACAGAAAGCATCCTATCTGGATGCATCATGGCTTGGTATGGCAACTGCTCTGCCCGGGACTGCAAAGAAAACTGCAGGGAGTTGTGGACACAGCTCAGCACATCACGGAAACCAGCCTCCCCTCCATGGACTCTGGCTACATTTCTCACTGCCTTGGTAAAGCAGCCAGCATAATCAAAGACCCCACCCACCCCGGACATTTTCTCCACCCCACCCCCCCCCGCCCCCGTTGGGCAGAAGATACAAAAGCCTGAAAACATGTACCACTGGGCTCAAGGACAGCTTCTGTCCCACTGTTATAAGACTATTGAATGGTCCCCTTGTGCGATAAGGTGCTCTTGACCTCACAATCTACCTCGTCATGGCCTTGCACTTTATTGTCTGTCTGCCTGCACTGCACTTTCTCTGTAACTGTAACACCTTATTCTGCATTTTTCCCTTGTACTGCCTCAATGCAGTGACGTGATGAAATGGTCTGTATGGATGGCATGCAAAACAAAGTTTTACACACTACCTCGGTATGTGTGACAGTAATAAACCAATGTATTTATTAACTAGCCAGTGACAACTAGCATTTTGTGCCATCCACTAATCTTCCCTCTGCAGCCTGCAAATTGTCACTTTGTTTAATGATCCTCCCTGTAACTTTTTAATGCACAAGGAGAATGACTCAACTCCTCTTGTCCCTTTTGTTTCAATGGTTTCAGAGCTCAATGACCTGTACCTTGCGATTGCTGAGCAACACCTGGTCACTCCATGAATGACTGAGGCTGCCAGGAACTTTAGATCCGTTTTCCCCCCTTGTGCCTTGTCCGAGCTAAAGAAACCTAAGGGAATTGGATCTCTATTCTTTGGAGTTGGAATGTGTAAGATCCTGAGGGGGCACGACAGGGTAAATGTGGAGATGTTTCCACCAGTGGGAGAGTCGCGAGTGAGGGGACATGATAAGGGGGTGGTCATTTAAAACTCAGGTGTGTAGGAACTTTTTGCAGTGGGTGGTGAATTTCCAACCCTGCAGGGTTGTGGAGGAAAGATCTTGAGGTATTTGAAGAGGAAGTAGGCACTTCATTTTTGAAAGATCAGGGAATTGAGGCTGTCGGGAATTAGCAGAGAGGAGGAGATGAGGCCTGGGGCAGATCAGCCGTGCTGATATTGAATGGCAGGGCAGGCTTGAGGGGCCAAGTGGCCTTCGTGTGTCTCGGTTGGCGAGCTTCTGGGCTCAGCTGGTGGAGTCGAAGCTTGTCCTCGGGGCCGCGCTGACCTCCCTTGATGTGGCTCCTGTGGGAATCTCACTGGTGGGTGGGGTGGAACTACAGCAAGGGTGTGCATCTTTAGTTGCTGCCCCCCCTCCGAGGCAGTGACTCCATTGCAGGTGATTGATGCAGGTTCTGTCAAAGCCAGGGGAGTTTCCAGTTTCCCAGAGGTCCTTCAATCCTGCTATCAGAGGAACAGGAACCGGCTGTCCAACTCCCTGAGCTTGTTTTGCCAATCAACAAACTTCTGATTGATCTATGACCAAACTCCATGGGTACTCTGTAGAGTTAGTCTGTGGCTTCAGTAATGAAGAGGACAAATAAAGTAACTTGGTTTATTATTGTCACGTACAGTGAAAAACTTTTGCATGCCATCCATACAGATGATTTCATCACATCAGCAAGATGGTACAAGGGAAAAGCAATAACACAATGCAGAATAAAGTGTTACAGTTACAGAGAAAGTGCAGTGCAGGCAGACAATAAGGTGCAACGGCCAAGACAAGGTAGATTGTGAGGTCAAGAGCCCATCTTGTACTAGGGGACCGTTCAATAGTCGTATAACAGCGAGGTAGAAGCTGTCCTTGTGCCCGGTGGTACGGGCTCTTGTATCTTCTGCCCATTGGGATTCGTACTTAATGATAGGAATGTAGTGCAGCAATCACTAGCAGTTGCATGAAAACGTCCACTGTATAGAACATAGAATTGTACATAACTGGACAGGCCATTTGGCCCATGATGCTGTGCTGATCTTGATGTCTATTTATACCAGATGTCGTCGTCCTCCCGTGTCTCATCCACATCCCTCCATTCCCTTCATTTTCACGTATCTACCAAAAAGCCTCTTAAACTGACCAAACGCCTGCTTCCATTAGTACCCCGGTAACCCATTCCAGGTACCTACCACTCTCTGCATCTTTTAAAAAAAAACATGCTCTCACATCACTTTTAAACTCCCTCCCCCCCACCCCTAACCTTAACAGCATGTCTTCTAGTGTTTGACATTTCTTCCCTGGGGAAAAGATTCTGACCACCGACCCTATCTGTGCCTCTCATAATTTTTAAAAACCTCCAGGTCTCCCCTCAGCCTCTGATGCTCTAAGGAGAACAACCCAAGTTGTCCACCCTCTCCTTATAGCTCATACCCTCTAATCCAGGCAGCATCCTGGTGAACCTCTTCTGTACCCTCTCCACAGTCTCCACATCCTTCCTGTAATGGGGCGACCAGAACTGCTTATTAACCAGGATTGTTTGTTTCCCTCCATAGACGCTACCTGACCTGCTGAGTTTCCTCCAGCACTTTTGTGTGTGTTGCTCCAGAATGGCACACAGTCCAAGTGTGGTCTGACTAAAGTTTTATATAGCTGCAGCATGGCTTCCTTACTGTTATACTCAACACCCCCACCAATGAAGGCAAGCATGCCATACGCCGCCTTTACCACCTTATCTAATTGCATAGCCACTTTCAGTGAACTATGGACCTGGTCCCCAAGATCCCTCTGTACCTCAGTGCTGTTAAGGGGCCGACCATTAACTGTATACTTTCTCCTTTCATTTGGCCTCCCGAAGTGCAACACCTCACACTTGCCTGGATTAAACTCCATCTGCCACTTCTCTGCCCATATCTGTAACTGACCTATATCCTGCTGTACCTTTTGATAATCCTTTACACTGTCCACAACTCCACCAATCTTGGTGTCATCCACAGTCTTGATAATCCACCCGTCTATATTTTCATCCAAAGCATTGATGTACAGTTCATGCTCCCAATTCTTCACTGAAATTCCACCCCCACCCCATTTGCCTTTTGTAGGTCATCGATTAAACATGTTTGTGTTGACTTCCTGTCAAGCTATTTTAGAGAAGTTTTTAACCCAGTTAGTAATTGTGGCACATTTTGCTAAACCAGTGCGGAGGGGTTTGTCATACACAAACGGGTGGGCCGGAGGACACGTTGGACCATTTCTCTCCTCCCGGTGTTGGCTGGAGACAGCCGAGCCAGAGCAAAGTCACAAAGGTGTCCCATTGGAGCCCCACTGAAAATAATAAACCACTTCCTGGTTTATGTTGTTGCTCAAGATTGTGTACGTGCCTCCAGCTAACTTGTAAATAAATGCCTGCTGCTTTGCTAATCACAAAGCCACTGATTACATTTTTAATTTGGTGCATTTCCGTGCTGGGTCAGATGGAAGAGGTGCCACTGATCTTTCTCCACCGTCACCCATGACCAGAATGGGCATGGATTCCTCGGAGCCTCAGCTTCAGGATAACGAGCAGATTACTCTTTTTCTAAACAAAAACGTGCTTGTTGATGTAACTTTCCTCCCCACTTCCTGTTTTGGTTGCATCCACTTTGTATCAGTCCTTGCTGTCCGAGACTTCTGGAAGTGGGGTTACTCTGTTCTGGGGGATTGGTGACAGTTTTCCGGTGTCCACACAAGGAACTTAAGAAAACATACTTATCTAGGTGGTGTTTAAGTGCTATCAATAATACTATCACACAAAAGAACATTAGGTCTTCAGAGATAATACAGCATTCAAGTTACTGAATAATTATCCAGGGGTTTGGATTATTGATCTGGGAGCTCAGGCCTTAGCTTCAACTAAGTTGTGTCATACAGCTTGGGAACAGGCCCTTCAGCCCACCCTGTTTGTGCAGACTATCAAGCACCTAACCCCATTTTATTCTCCCCACATTTCCATCAACTCCCAGTTCTACACTCACCGGCACTCCAGGGGCAATGCATGGTGCCCAGTTAACTTACCAACCCGCACGTCCTTGAGATGTGGGAGGACACCCACACAATCACAAGGAGAACATGCAAACTCCACACAGACAGCACTGGGGGTCAGGATTGAACCTGGGTTGCTGGACCCCTGCTGGCTGCACCACTCTGCTTCCTGCTCTCATACTAAAAACCTGATGGTGGTGAAGGTGGGCGATTGTTGTGAAATGTTGGTTCACTGTCTTTATCAGGAAGTGAAACCTTCCTCCTCCATTCGCTCTTGACTACCTTCTGGAATAGCCCTTCAGTTCAAGAAACTGAGCTGGGCAATGCAGGTTGCCCTCGCTGGAATCATCCCACTCCTGCGAGCAAATAATTAATCCATTGGCCTATCCCAATGCTCCCCGTCCACTACCATTTCCCCATCGTCCTTTAAATTTATGCCTTTGTCAAAGTTTTGGTTGAATCTGCTGTCGACACCCTATCGGGATTCAACCTCACAACTCGCTCTGTAATAAAACAAACCTCAACCCCCTTCTAGCTGTCTCCTCTGTTTACTGACCCTCCCTCCAGCCGAAGCGTTTCCTTATTTACACTAGCCAAGTCCCTTTCCTCCCTTCAGACTGTTAATCTGTCTCCAAATCTTTTCCGACTTCCCGTTGAATAGTTTTTGACTCTGGTGGAGAAGTTATTTTTTTTGAATATGTAGCTAGAAGTGTATAGGATGCACGTTGGGTGGTGTTTGAGGGATGTGTTGCCTCGGTGTCATCCAGGTGCATTGTGGGATCTGTAGCATCCACCTGAGAGAGCAGAGGTGGGCTCTTGGTTGAAGAACTTGTAAAGGTTGGCACCACTGACAGTGCCGCATTCCCTCAGCAGTGGACTCCAATGTGTCCCTGGATTTTGTTGACTGCTGAGTCACTGCTGGCAGACCCACAGACTAGAAACCATCCAGAATCCATGCCCCATCGGCATTTTGCACCAATTTCACGCAGGGAACCCGTGCTTCAGTCCTGACGCAGGCTGATACCTGTGTGTCTCCCATTACTATGCATCCAGTTGCAAACAGCAGCTGGCCACAATCTTGCCCGTGTCTTGAAATATTTCACAAGATGTGTGTAGGTGTGCAGTGATTGCTGTGTGACGTATGGCTTGGAAGAGAGACTCGTATTCACACTGCGCAGTTCTGTGTGGCAAATGTCTCTTAAGCTGGTTGCATAATGAATTACTTCAAAATACACAGCAAGATTCTGCAAACAATACACGAGGTAAATAACCAGTTAGTCTTTCTTTGTTACTGGTGAGTGATTGTAGGAGGGGTGTAGGTCTCGACCCAGAGCAAGCTTCAATATCCTATTCCCCTTGGGGATCTTTAACATCCAGCAAAGCCACTGAAAACAAGCAGATGGGGCCTGGGTTTTAATGTCCACTCTGTTGCAGCACTCGCCGCTGCACTGGTGCCTGCCCGGATTCTGTGCCGGGCTCCCGAATGAAGAGCTCGAGCCTCGGCGTGGGGCTGCAGGCCTCTCTCTGAGCTTGTTCTACAGGTGGGATGGAGTAGAGCCCTTCGAGCAGCTCCACCGGGATCTGTTTGTGTGGTTTCTCACAGGGCAGGGAGCAAAAGTTAAACAGGGCTGTGCAAGCAGCAACATGTCAAAGCCCTCATGTGCATGCTGTAACACAGTAAGGTCTCTCACCATCATCCCTCTGCTGCTTGCAACTGTATGTGTTTCAACCAGGCGAGGTTAAATGAGCGCTGGGGCAACAGTGCCTTCGGGCAGGTTTTGAGTGTTTTCGTGGACAGCTCTGACCGTTTGCTTTGTGAATTTGCTGCTCAGTGTGGGACTGACGACCGCGGACTGGGCAGACCCTCCTTTCCAGCTGCGCTGCACCAGCAGTGTGACCACTCGCCTGTGCCCAGGGCGATTAACCCAGGCAGTCACTGGGAGAACATGCAAACTCCACACTTTCCTGGTTTGGGGGAAAGACGCTGGCCCATTACTCCAATGCTTGCCATTCTACACTGGGTCCCATTTAAGCAATGTCCTTTTTTAAAATTCTTGTCCCTGTTTACAAATCCTCAGCTTGTCCAAGAGCAATGAAGCCATGCTTGTAAAGGTGGGGGGGGGGGGGGGGGGGGGTAGAATTCAAAACTACTAAATAGCGTGTGTGTGAAGACAAAAGAGATTTGCAGATGCTCGAATCTGGGACAAAGAAACAACGTTGGAAGAATTCAGCAGGTCAAGCAGCTTCTGTGGAGGCAAAAGGCGTTAAGTTGACATTTAGGATCAGGACTGAGAGGGAAGGGGGAAGAATGCCAGTGTATAGGAGTATGTGGGAGGGGTAGCGCCAGAGGCTGGCCGGTAATAGATGGAACCAGATGAGGGGAATGGGTGATGGACAGATGGAACCAGCTGGAGGAGGAGGGAGAAGATGGGAGGTGAACAATGGGATAACGAACCAAGATGGACAGGTGAGCATGTTCAGTGTTCACACCAATAAGTTGTTGGCTACCCAAGCAGAATGTGAGATGTTCTCCCAGTTTGTGTTCGGCCTCTCCATAGCAATGGAGAAGGTAGAGGACGGCCAGGTTGGTGTGGGAGGGGGAGAGAGATGTTAAGTGACATCCAGCTGGAAGCTCGAGATGGCTGTTTGCGGGTGGAGGGCAGGTGCTTCGCCGAATGGTTGCATAGTCTACGCTCGATACAAGGTGGTTGATCTGTAGACCAGCCTGCCTTTTGAAGGTGGTGGGGACTGGCAATAGTCATTCATTCTTGTACAGATGGGATTTTCTTTGGAGCATTTGGGGTGGCGCAGCTGGTAGAGCTCACAGTTCCAGGGACCTGGGTTCGATCCTGACCTCGGGTGCTGTCTGTGTGGAGTTCCCACTTTCTCCCAGTGACTGCGTGCATTTTCCCCCGGCTGCTCCAGTTTCTTTCCACTTCCCAAAGACGCATGGGTTGGGTAGGTTATTTGGGACCTCTAATTGCCTCTAGTGTGTAGGAGTGGTAAAAATCTCGGGAATTGGGGGGAGAATACGTTTCGGGGGAAATTAGTGGGGTATGGGATCGTACTGTGAGCTGGCATAAACTCAATGGGCTATATTGCCTCCTCTTGTAAGGAAACAATAACATCTTTGGATCCATCCTCTGAGTAATTTGAGCCACATTGTGGGGAGTGTCATCTCCTGGGAGGAACAGGGCACTCAGATGCACTTCTCCAAGAAGGGTTTCCTTGCTACATGTCTGGCTGTGGTTGGAGACCTCATCAACCAACTTAACAACACTTTTATAGATGTATCATCCAACTAGCAGGATGGTGGGAAGTGACCTAATGACCATCATCTGTCTCTTGTTGAACCTTTGTGTTCCTGATGAAGCAGTTTATGTGATGGGACACAGGTGAGGGAGTCGACTTCACTGATCTTCAAGTGGTCCTGGGATGTATGAATTCAGTGGTCCTTAAGCGTAGTTAATCATTGAGATCCGAGCTGCTTTGCCTCCTCTTAAATGTAAATTTATCTACTTGTATGTTGACGTCTGGCGTGGAATGTCCTGTGTCACTCCAAGTCCTTGAACCATCATAACTCATTGGGTGAAGCAACTTGGAGAGATTAAAATGGTATAAATGTGGTTAACTTAAGGCAGGAGTAGAAACATACAGCACTGAAACAGCCCTTGGCCCACTATATCCAGTGCCAAGCATAAAGTACCCAACAGTAACCAATCCATTTCCCAGCACCTGATCCATTGCATTCTACACCTTGGAGATTCAGTTGCTCATCTAGATACCTCTTAAATGTTGAGTACCTGCTTGCACCACCCTCTCAGGTAGTGTGTTTCACATTCCAACCATCCCGTGTGAAAAATATTCTTCCACAGATCCCTCTAAACCCCTTGCCCCTAATCCTATATCCCCCTAGTTTTATGCACAATTAGATGCGCTGGTAATTGGTTACTGTAAATTACCCAAGGAGATTTGGGGAGTGTGTGTGTATGTGTGCAAGAATAGGTTACGGGGAGTAAGTGTGGAAATGGGATTGCTGGAAATGTTCTGAGAGGCACATCGAACTGGTGGGATGAATGGCCTCTGGCACAAGAAATGAAACCTGGCTTCTCGAAGCTGCCGTGTAATTTGATAAGATTCTGGTTGATTGTATATATCAGTTGGCTTTCCTGCCCAATAACTGCATCATCTGATTCCTGTTGTGTCCCAAAAAAATCTTACCCCTGTCGGTGAATGTGCTCATTAATTTGAGTATGGACTCCGTGGTAGAGAGTTCCAAAAGATTCACAGTCCTCCAAGCAAGGAAATATTTCTGATTTCCGTCTTAAATGGCTAGCCCACGATTATGACCCCAAGTTCTGGATCCTTCAGCTGCCCCTTGGTATCGGTAGGAAAGCCTATCTTATTGTGGAGAGAAACGAGGCAGACAGGTATGCCTTCACTCCTCACCTGCCTCCGCCCCTACTCCCACCACAGTGTAGGCCTGTGCCTTTGGAGTCTTGTGCTGTCATGGAATCTTAATGGGCTCTTTATAAATAAAAGATCCCAATAAATCTATCTTTCTGGTGTTACATGAGATAAGATTTCTTTATTAGTCACATGTACATCGAAACACACAGTGAAAATGCACCTTCTGTGTAGAATGTTGCGTAAATTGTATAGAATGTGTAGCACTGAAGCAGGTCTAACTGGTAAGCTGCTTGTCTGACTTTGTTCACCCTGTCAGCACGTACGCCTAGTTTTTTTCCTCATTCCCTCATGCCTGTATTTCTGTGGTAGACGGTGTCAATGTTCGCCATTCAAATCCTGCTGTCACCAGTTACTGTTGTTGCACACAGTGACCAGTTTGTAGCCATGGATAGTGTTACTGAAAACTCTCAAATCTGCTGCTGTCTGGCATGTCAGAATTCATCAGCTGACCTTCAGGAAGACCGTGGGCAAGTTGCTATGTTCCCACCCTGCTTTTCCTACCTTGACAGAGGGTTGAAAGCACATGGCTCCCTCAGACACTTGTTCCTGTTTCTCATCGGGCATCGCCAGAACTATGGTCACGTCCCTCTCGAGCCCTCGATAACAGCCTCTCATAGTTACTTTAGTCAGCTCTAATTCTCGTTTAAATGAAAGCTTGCCTACAGCTTCCCAGCTTGGATTACGCTTTCCTTTGTCTTTTGGGTTTTAACTGTGCACCTAAGCGCTCTGCTCCAATCTCCATGTACCTCCCGCAGGTCAGACACTATAATGGTTGCTTGGTGCGTGTTTTGCCCCACAGACCATTGTGTAACTGAAGCAATGGAACGTCGTCCCCCCCCCCCCCTCTCTCCCCCCCTCTCCCCCCCCTCTCTCACCCCCCCTCTCTCCCGCCCCCTCTCTCCCCCCCCTCTCTCCCCCCCCCTCTCTCCCCCCCCCTCTCTCCCCCCCCCTCTCTCCCCCCCCCCTCTCTCCCCCCCCCCTCTCTCCCCCCCCCTCTCTCCCCCCCCCTCTCTCCCCCCCCCTCTCTCCCCCCCCCTCTCTCCCCCCCCTCTCTCCCCCCCCCCTCTCTCTCTCTCTCTCTCTCCCCCCCCCGTCCCTCTGGCATCCCTTCCCAATTACGTAGTCGTATCTAATCTCCAGTACCATCAGTGCCTGGCACATGATGAAAAGCTTGTGTCTCAGTAAGATGCTGATTGTAAAGAACATAAAATGGGAGTAGGAGTTGCGTCTTAAGGTACTCTAAGCCTCCACAGTTCAGTAAGATGATGGCTGATCCTGTGCCTCAAGTCTCCATTTCTCTAATTTCCCCAAAATATACTGCTCCTCATCCTTGAATAATATTCAGCAGTTGCATCAGAGCCTCTGGGGGAGAAAATTCGGAACACTCGGTCTCCTCATCCCAGTCCTAACTGGCTGACCTCTCATCCTAAGGCTCTGACCCATGCCCCAAGGTCTAGACTTGGCAGCCTGAGAAGATGGCTTCTTGTTGTCTGTCGTCATCCCTTTCAGTTTTGTGTGGCTTGATGAGGACCATCCCTCAACTCAGCCACTGTCCAATGCATGCCGCCCAGTTAAATATTAGGTGTGGTTAAAGCCTGTGGGAAGGGGGCGATTGGTCAGAGCCACGTGCATCAAATAGGGGAGAGTGCTGGTATATGATCACAGCCTGATCTCAATTTAAGATCAGAGCCTGATCTCAATTTAAGATCAGAGCCTGATCTCAATTTAGGATCAGTGCCTGATCTCAATTTAGGATCAGTGCCTGATCTCAATTTAGGATCAGTGCCTGATCTCAATTTAGGATCAGTGCCTGATCTCAATTTAGGATCAGTGCCTGATCTCTATCAATTTCCTCCCAAGGTCAGCCCTCAGTCACAGTTCTTGATGTCTTGTTTCCTGAATGTTTATACAGGTCTCCAAAGACCTGCAGTAGACCATGTTATCATCATCCAGTGGGTGGGAGAGATGTCCATTTGAACAACGAATAAACACATTGTTAGTGATTCATTCCCATTCCAATCTTAATTGTGAAGAACATTTTGCCTCGCGTTGCATTGTTTACTGGTGGTTAGATGATGACTGCAGTTCTGGTGGTTTGTGTGAGCATTGCACAATGTTGTCTTCGTTAAAGGTTATGTTTCATTTTCTAATGCTCAGCTACCAACATTTCAAATATATCGTGACATGTGAAGGCATCTAGCCAGATATCACTGAAGACTTCCACTTGCTGCCACTTCCTGTTGATGCAATGTTTGGTCATGCCCTGAGACAATTTTACTGTGTTAATGAGGCTACGTTAATACTGTTGTAACTCGAGGGTCCTCCAGAAGTCCACTGAGTCCCTTCACCCATCCCCTCTTTGTTTGCCAACCTAAGTTGGCTCCTTATTAAAGCAATGCCTCTATTTAAAGTTTACTTGTGTTCATCTCCCCCCCAGGGTCTTGTTCTTCCCTCTTTCTGTCGCTTCTCTGACTCTTTAAACCCTCCAAGGTCTCCGTGCTCCATTTCCACCTCTTCATTGTCCTGAATTTCAGTGCTCCATCTTTGACGGCTGGGTCCTAAACTTGGAATTCCCTCCCTAAACCTCTCCTCCTTGTAGAAGATGCTGCTCCATATTGACTGCTTTGACTCAGCTTCTGATCACCTGTCATAATTATCTCTCGTACAATAGGGAAACAGGCCCTTTGGCCCAACACATCCATGCTGACCAGTGTGCCCTCCTGAGCAAGTCCCATTTACCTGCATTTGGCCCATATTCCTCTAAACTATTCCCCAATCCATGTACCTGTCCATTGCAATTGTAACCCACCTCTACCACTTCCTCTGGCAGCTCATTCCATATACCCACCACCCTCCGTGTGGAAAAACTTGCCCCTCCAAACCTATGTCCTCTAGCTTTAGACTCCCCTACCCTGGGAAAAAGGCTCTGTGCATTCACTTTATCTAGGCCCCTCATTTTATAAGCCTCTAAGGTCACCCCTCGGCCTCCTTTGCTCCAGGGTAAACAGTCCCAGCCTATCCAGTCTTAACTTTATAACTCAAGCCCTCCAGTCCTGGCAACATACCTGTGAATCTTTTCTGCACACACTCTAGTTCAATGACATCCTTCCTCTAGCTGGGCGACCAGAACTGCCCACGATATTCCAGGTGTGGTCTCACCAATGTCCTATATAGCTGTAACATGATGTCCCAACTCTTGTATTCAATGCCCTGTCCGATGCCATGCGCCTGCTTCACCACTTTGCCACTTGCAGGGAATATGTACTTGTCCCCTTGAGTCTCTCTGTTCTACAGCACTCCCCAGGGCCATGTAATTTAGTGTGCAAGTCCTGCCCTGGTTTAACTTATTATGGCACACTTGTCCAAGTTAAATTCCATCTGCCATTCCTTTGCCCACTTTCCCAGTTGATCTATGGTTGCAACCCTCTTCACTGTCCACCACACCACCAATTTTGGTGTCATCTGCAGACTTGCTAGTGCCACCTGCATTCTCATCATTGTTAATATATATGACAAACAGCAGGGGACCCAGCACCGATACCTGAGGCACACCACTGGTCACAGGCCTCCAATCTGAAAAACACTGCTCCACTACCACCCTGTCTCCTTCCACCAAGTCAAATTCATATCCAGCTGGCTGGAGCACCCTGGATCCCATGTGATCTCACCTTCCGGACCAGCCTACCATGCGCATCCTTGTCTACATGGTCTTAGCAAGGCCTTTGACAACATCTACCGCTCTGTACTTGTCAATCCTTTTGGTCACCTCTTTCACAAAAAAAACTCTAAAATTTGTGAGAACAACGAATTCCCGCACACTGAGCCATGCTCACTGTCCCTAAGTAGTTTCTTGCCTTTCCAAATATAGATCCTGTCTCTCTGAATCCCCTCCAGTAACTTACCCACCACTGACGTTAGGCTCACCGGCCTGTAGTTCCCTGGCTTGTCCGTGCAGCTTTTAAGTAAAGGCACAATGTTAACTACCTTCCAGTCTTCCATTACCTCACCTGTGACCAAGGAAAAGTCTCTGTCAGGACCCCAGCAATTTCTTCCCTTGCTTCCCACAACGACCTATGATAAACTTGGTCTGGCCCCGGGGTTTTATCCACCTTTATCCTCTTCTTTCATAATATCGATATGTTTCTAGACATCACTGTCCTCTTCCCTGAATTTCCCAGCTTCCACGAGCTTTCCCACAGTAAGTACAGATGAGAAGTATTCACATAAGACCTTGCCTATCTCCCGTAGTGTTTAAAGCCAGACTTCTTGTCAGTGTAGTTGGGAAACGCCTACATGCAAAAGGTTATTAAGGCCAGAACACTTACGCGAGAGGCAATCAACGCAAGGTCAGTCGTTGATAAACCAGGAATTGGTAGGTTTTTGCTAACCAAAGGAGATGGAGGCTGAGGTGGGCGGGGGCTTGTGTAAAAGACAAGCTACGTCGAGTTCTCTTACTGATCAACCTTTGCCTCGTTGAATGGTAGCATAGGCTTGAGGGTTGAATGGTTGCCACCTGTTCCTGTGGCCACACGGTCTGTATAAGTCAGTCTCTCAGTTGACCAAGCTCCCAGGGAGTGCTGTTTGTGTCAAAGCACAGCAACCCTAACTCTGTCTTTACTTAGGCATGCTCTGCTTTTCTCCTGCCTCCTTGAAAGATTTTTTTTCCCCAGCTGATACATGCGTCAGACCTTATAAAAGTCTAAAAATATATCGGTACGCCGCGGCCTGTTATCGCAGCATTGTCTGCAGAACACAAGCTGACTGAGTTAGCTCTGTGCTGCTTGTCACAGCTGGCTTAATAACCAAACCATTGCTACCTTTATTTAATGACAAATTAGATCATTCTAATCCATTGATGGCTTCACGAGGGTTGCCATGAGAATTGTTTTGCTTTCCAAAGGGCTGGCCAGGATATAAAAGCCTCGTGCCTTGGCTGTCTGGCATGGTTAGTTAAACATGCACTGTACAGAACAAGAAGAGAATTTCTATAATGCCTTCCAAGACCGAGGCCTATCCTTAAGAAGATGACAGCAAGTGAACAGGCGTCCTGTTGCACTGTAGAAAGCATGGCAGTCAGCAAGCTTCCACAAGCAATTGTGTGATAATGACCAGATAATGTGTCTGTGATTTTGACTGGGGGGAGGGTTATTGGCGTGTGGGATCACCCTGGTCATCCACTGATACAGTCAGTCTTTTTTTAATGACCAGCTGAGAGGACAAACAGTCACTGTGTTAATACCTCATCCTTGTGAAGCGTTTCCACCACTGTGTTCAGTATAATGGTGTCCCATCAGTATTGTAAAGGGTGTGTTGGGCCAGGTGACGGAGAGACCCTAAAATGGATGGCAGGCAGGAGATCTGCTCTCCTGTGCTTGGCTTCCAGGGCCCCATGTAGGATGGGCACTTGCCTTTCCACCCAGTTTGGGTCAGCCACGGCCCTTATTCGGTTTGCACCCCTCTGTCAAAGAAGACCAGGATGGAGTTCTCCTGAGGCTGGTGTTGACCCCTCAACCAACATCAGTGAAGAGCTGATGACCTTCAAGTCCTCGTTGCACAGAAACCGGACACCCAACCCAGCCCGTCTGTGCTGTTTGTTCTCCATGTGTATCCTCCCATTTCTGCCTATCCCATCAGCATGCCTGTTCCCATTCCTCTCGCCTTGTTTCTGTCTGTAAGTATCCAAGCTTCTTGCCTTGACCATGGGGTCTGATTGCTTGGTGTCACCGGGCTGTGGAGGTGGGTTGGTAACTGGAAAAGCTGTATTGTTGCATTTATCCTGTATTGACTTGTTCAGAGGCTGGGGTGGGGCTTGCTGCCTTTGTGTGTGTGTGTGTGAAAGGTGTGGATGTGACCTTTGAAACTCTGCTGCGCTCTTCTCTGTTGTATTATTGAAGGTGAAGGCTTAGCCAGGCGTTAATCACATTAACTGAAAACTCCCCAGCTATGCTGTTGTTAGTCATGTCTCTTCCCCTCTGACCTGGAGAGGGTGCAGATTTACAAGGAGGTTACCTTGGGCTTGAGTTATAAGGAGAGGCTGGACAGGCTGGGACTGTTTCTCCTGGAGTGAAGGAGACTGAGGGGTGATCTTGTGGAGGTTTATAAAATCATCAGGGGCTTAGATAAAGTGGTCACAGTCTTTTCCCCAGTGTAGGGGAGTCCAAACTAGAGGGCACAGGTTTAAGGTGAGCGAAAAGATTTAAGAGAGACCTGAGGGGCAAATTTATCTCACAGGGTGAGGGGTATGTGGAACGAGCTGCCAGAGGAAGTTGTAGAGGTGGGTACAGTTACAATGTTTAAAAGACATTTAGACAGATACATGGACAGGAAAGCTTTAGAGGAATGTGGACTCAATGCATGCAAATGGGACTAGCTCAGTTTGGCAACTTGGCATGGATGATTTGGGCTGAAGGGCTTGTTTCTGTGCTGTGTAACTCTAACCTCTCACCCCATATCTGCAGTGTTTCCTTTCTCACAGCTCCTCCTGGCCATGAGTTGCTCTTGGTTGGACAACTGTGTGAAGGGAGCCACAGCCCGGGCCCTTGTCCAATACCTTTGCTCTTCAGGTTGGGTGGGGTTCCAGGTAGATGGATGTCATTTACTGATCAGTGGGGCAATCTCTCCCTCTACCCCACCACACAGAAAAATCTCAGGACGTTGGTCAATTGTAGGACTCGACTGGAAATGTATCTTTGAGGATTGAACCTGGTACCTTGTATGCCAAGCACAACAGTTTGGACCTCTCATTTGAGGCAGGTTACTGCACTTCCATTATAAGCCTGGGGAGTTGTATAGTAAGGAAGTGGGCCCTTTGGTCCACTGACTCTTCACTGACCAACACACACTCACTTTATTAATTCTACACCAATCCCATTTTATTCTCCCCACATTCCCATCAACTTGTCCAAGATTCTCCCAATCACCTACACGGGAGCAATTTTACACCAGTCAATAATCCCATCATCTTGCACATCTTTGGGATGTGGGAGGAAACCGGAGCACCCGGTGGAAACCCATGGTCCACAGGGAGAACGTGCAAACTCCACACAGAGTAGGGGAGTCCAAAGCTAGGGGACGTAGGTTTAGGATGAGGGGGGAAAGATTTAAAAGGGACCCAAGGGGCAACTTTTCCATGCAGCAGATGGTGGAACGAGCTGCCAGAAGGAGTGGGTGAGGCAGGTATAATAGTATCAGTTAAGAAGCAGTTGGATAGGGGCAGGGCTTGGAGGCATATGGGCTGAACCCAGGAAATTGGGACTAGCTGGGTGGGCACCATGGCTGCCATGGACTGGTTGGGCCAAAGGGCCTGTATCTGTGCTGTGACTCTGTGACACAGTGCCGGAGGTCAGGATCGAACCCTGGTCACTGGAGCTGTAAAGAGTTACACGATTATGCCACCCCACTTGCCACGTAATTCACTGACCCAAAAACAGACAGATTCCATTCATGTGTCTGGTCAAATGTGGGGCTGGGCATGTTGCAGCTGTGCCTACACCTCATGGTGGTGTGAACTGTGCTGTCAGCACGAGGCTACTGCCGTGTATTAACCTGCCTTGCCATTGTCAGAGGGAAAGCAACACGCAGCTTCCAATTGGCTGCCTTGTGTATCATAGAGCTCTGTGATACTTAAGCAACGAAGGGGAATGGGGTGCTGGTGCATCCAGCTCAAGGTTTGGGTTGTTTTGGTGTGTGCTGCTGAATGTAATTAGCTGAGCTGAGGGATTGTATTGTGATGGAGATGTTGGGGTTCTGAATGTTCTGTTGGCTGTCATAACATAGCAGTGAAGGATGTCTGCATTGCCTTCATTCAGTTTTCCTTTCCCTCCAGTCCCACCTCCCTTCCACCCTTGCTCTCCTCTCCCCCTTTCTGTCCTGCCTTCCTCCATATTTGCAGATGATACCACCGTAGTGGGGCCGTATCTCAAATAACGATGAGTCGGAGTACAGGAAGGAGACAGAGCTTAGTGGAATGGTGTCATGACAACAACCTTTCCCTCAATGTCAACAAAAGAGCTGGTCATTGACTTCAGGAAAGGGGGCGGTGTACATGCACCTGTCTACATCAATGGTGCTGAGGTCGAGAGGGTTGAGAGCTTCAAGTTCCTGGGAGTGAACATCACCATTGGCCTGTCCTGGATAAATCGCATTGACGCCATAGCCAAGAAAGCTCACCAGTGCCTCTACTTCCTCAGGAGGCTAAACAATTTGGTTTGTCCCCTTTGACACTCACCAACTTTTATAGATGCACCATAGAAAGCATCCTATCTGGATGTATCATGCCTTGGTACGGCAACTGCTCTGCCCAGGACCGCAAGAAACTGCAGAGAGTTGTGGACACAGCCCAGCGCATCACAGAAATCAGCCTCCCCTCCTTGGACTCTCTTTACCTCTCGCTGCCTTGGTGAAGCAGCCAGCATAATCAAAGACCCCACCCATCTGGGTCATTCTCTCTTCTCTCTTCCATCAGGTAAAAGATACAGGAGCCTGAGGGCATGTACCACGAGGCTCAAGGACAGCTTCTACCCCACTGTGATAAGACTATTCAACGGTTCCCTTATACAATGGGATGGACTCTGACCTCAGGATCTACCTTGTTGCGACCTTGCACCTTATTGCACTGCACTTTCTCTGTAGCTGTGACGCTTTACTCTGTACTGTTATTGTTTTTACCTGTACTACATCAATGCACTTTGTACTAACTCAATGCAACTGCACTGTGTAATGAACTGACCTGTATGATCAGTATGCAAGACAGGTTTTTCACTGGACCTCGGTACAAGTGACAATAATAAACCAATACCATTTCTTCCCACCACCCCACCTACAATTGCAAATTGCCTCAGGACAACTTAGTATCTCAGAACTACTTGGCTTGTTTCAGCAACATGAGACAGCCTGGTTCTTTGCTGGGCTGAGATCTCCAGACAGGTTGAAATGATAAGAAATCAGATTTATTGTCACTGACCTATTTGATGTGAAATTTGTTGTTTTGTGGCAGCAGTACAAAGATATTAAATTACTATAAATTACAAAACAAATCGTGCAAAAAAAAGAATAACGAGGTAGTGTTCATGGGTTCATAGACCGCTCAGAAATCTGATGGCAGAGGGAAGAAGCTGTTCCTGAATCATTGTCTGTGGATCTTCAGGCTCCTGTACCTCCTCCCCAATGGTAGTAACGAGAAGAGGGCATGTCCCGGGTGGTGAGGGTCCTTAGTGATGGATGCCACTGCTCTGGATGGTGGGGAGGGTTGTGCCTGTGATGGAGCTGGCTGAGTCTACAACCCTCTGCAGCCTCTTGTAATCCTGTGCATTGGAGCCTCCAGACCAGGCTGTGATGCAACCAGTCAGAATGCCCTGCACCTTACATCTATAAATGGGTATCATTGGCTTATTTCTCTGTTAATCTTGTGCTCGCATCACGTTCAAAATCTCTGCAGCGACCCCAGCACAATCAGCTAACTTGGCAAAAAAAACCGAGCTGCTGGAAGAACTCAGCAGGTCGGGCAGCATCTGTGGAGGGAAATGGACAGTCAACGTTTTGGGTCAAGACCCTTCATCTGGACTGAAAGAGTAGAGGAGAGATGTCCAGAATGTGAGGGAGAGGTGGACAAGTGACAAGTGGATCCCGGTGAGGAGTTTGCCACTGACTGTGGTTCAGACCTGGCATCTTACCGCAATGTCCTGTCATTTTGTTCTCTTCCTGCTCAAGATGACTGTGGCCAAGATTGGTAACTCCTGAATGCAACAGTGTTTTTGGTAATACTGAAGGGTCTTTGACCTGGAGCATTAACTCTGTCTCTTCCCATGGGTGCAGTCTGACCTGTTGAGTATTTCTAGCATTATCTGTTTTTACTTTAGATTTCCAGCAGCTTTAAAAAAAATTCTTCCTGTTTGTGGGAGCTTGACGTTTGCAAATTGGCTCCCAAGTTTTCTTTGTTACTGCAGTGATTGCTTTGCCTCCAAAGTGGTTTGGGACCATCCTGATGTCATCTAAGGTGCTGTATTTATGCCTGATGTCATCTAAGGTGCTGTATCTATCTTTGTGTGTGACCACTAGTTCAGTTCCTCTCCTATTTTTTTTTGCACAGTAGGCTGGAGTTAGCAAACTTCCTTTGTCTATTTTAAGAAGGTTACTCTGCTCTGGTGAAAAACAGGTCGGCTGGTGCAGTGCTTGATAGGGATGTTTGTCATCTCAGTCACTCGTGCAGCAGAACCACAAAGCCCTCCAAAACTTCTGGGCTCTGGTTAGTTGGTGCATCTCTAGTACACAATGACGGCCTCAGTCATTCCCAGAGCTGGAGAAGAGAGATGTAGTCTCCCACACTCCAAGTACCCATTACTGTGCAAACTGTTCCAGGACAAGCTGTAACCGATGACCACTGTGGTCAAATAGCCAGCTGTCCTCTCAAGCTCCAAGTCAAGTTTAAACTCCCAGGATTGTGGGTCTGATGGACCACAGCGCACATTTACAACCCAGTGGCAGGTCTTTGTTTGAGCAAAACTGTTTATTTCTCTGCCTCTGGCTAAATAATCTCCTTGGCACCCAATTCTAAAAAAAATGTAGTTTGAGTGGAGAGAGGTCTCTCCTCCCCCACAGTGCATAAACAATGGCTTGAGCTGTCTGCTATCAAAGTTCCTGGTTAAATCTTCTGGGATTCAATACTGTAATGTACAGTCTAAATTTACAACATGCAACCAATGGCCCCTCTAACCAGCCCTGATCTATTTAGCAGTAACTGTCAAAAGAAAATTTATTTGATACTTCAAGAGAACCTGAAGGAGTGTTGTAGATGGAGGGACCTAGGAGTACAAGTACATGGTGTCCTGAAAGTGGCATCACAGGTAGAGAGGGTGGCGAAGAAGGCTTTTGGCACGCTGGCCTTCATCGGTCAGGGTATTGCGTACAAAAGGTGGGATGTCATATCCCATAACAGTTGGGAATAACACCTTGTATTAAGCCAGACGCAGGATGGAGGAACAGCACCCCATATTCCGCCTTGCAGGCACTGTAGTGTAGCGGTTAGCATAACGCTATTACAGCGCCAGCGACCTGGGTTCAATTCCGGCTGCTGTCTGTAAGGAGTTTGTATGTTCTCCCCGTGTCTGCATGGGTTTCCTCCGGGTGCTCTGGTTTCCTCCCACATTCCAAAGCCGTACGGGTTAGGAAGTTGTGGGCATGCTATGTTGGCGCCGGAAGCGTGGTGACACTTGTGGGCTGCCCCCAGAACACTCTACGCAAAAGATGCATTTCACTGTGTTTCGATGTATGTGTGACTAATAAAGATATCTTGTCTTACTCTTTATTTTTCAATCTTTTTATTAATTTTCAAATTAGTACAAAATAATATAACATTAGTAATTCTACATCTGGTGGCAGAGAGATCAGGACAGCAATCATAACAGTTAATATATGTAATCACAAGGAGTTTAAAAAAAATTAATCTAGATCTCCCGTTTTCTTATTGTGAACAAATACAAAAGGAAAGATTGAAAAGAAATGAAATTTAATTACATGAAAGAAGAACCCCCAAATAAAAAAATATAGAGAATAAACAAAAAAAAAACTCAAAAACTTCAAAATAAAAACTGGACTGATATTTCTTCAATTAAAAAGGGAAAAAAAAAACATTTATGTCGTCAACTCCGCTCCTCTGTATCTTACTCAACCTGATGGCCTCAACATCTAACTTCCGGTAACCCCATCACTTTTTCTCTTTCACCCCCCACCCCCCCCCCCCGCCAACTCCTTTGTCTTCCCTTATTCCTGTGTCTCCCTTCCCCATCCTGATGACCTTCCCATCTCCTCTCCTCCAGCCTTTATTCTATGGTCCACTGTCCTCTCCAACCGGATTCCACCTTGTCCAGCCCTTTGCCTCTTCTACCTGTCACCTCTCAGTTTACTACATCTTCCCCCTCCCCCCCACCCACCTACTGCCCCCCTCTCACCTGGACTCACCTATCCCCTGCCTGCGTGTGCTCCTCCCCTCCCCCCCCCCACACCTTATTCTGGCTTCTGCCCTCTTCCTTTCCAGTCCTGATGAAGGGTCTCGGCCCAAAATGTCAACTGTTTATTTCCCTCCACGGATGCTGCCTGACCTGCTGAGTTCCTCCACTTTTTGTGCTTTACTCCAGATTCCAGCATCTGCAGAATCTCTTGTGTGTCCGTGTATGTCATATTGTACAAGACATTGGTGAGGCCACAGTTGGAATACTGTGTTCACTTTTGGTCTCCTTTATATGGGAAAGATGCCATTAAGCTGGAAAGAGTGCAGACGACATTTGAGGATGTTGCCAGGAATCAAGGGACTGAGTTATGGATAGAGGTTTAGGCAGGTTGGGACATTATTCATTGCATAGGAGAATGAGGGGTGATCTTAGAAGTGTATAAAGGCATAGATGGGGTGAAGTAATACTGGAGAAACAAAGGGCTGCAGATGCTGGAATCCAGATGAAAAACACTATGATGCTGGAGGAACACAGGTCAGGCAGCATCTGCGGAGAAAAGCAGGTGGTCACGTTTCAGGTCGGGACCCTTCTTCAGGATAGGGGTGAATGTGCACAGTCTTTTTCCCAGGGTTGGGGAATCAAGGACTAAGGGGTATAGGTTTAGGGTGAGAGGGCAGAGATTTCATAGGAACCCGAGGGGCAACTTTTTCCACACAGGGTGGTCAGTATATGGAAATGAGCTGCCGAGGAAGTGGTTGAGGCAGGTATACTAACAACATACAAAAGATATTTGGACAGGTACATGGATAGGAAAGGTTTAGAGGGATGTGGGCAAATGGGACTAGCTTAGATGAGAATCTTGGTTGGCATGGACTAGTTGGGCCGGAGGATCTGTTTTCTTGCTGTATGATTCTGTGACTTGAGTTGTAGGGGAAAGAATGAGCAAATGGAACTGATTGTGTAGCTTTTGCAAAGAGTTGATGGGCTGAATGGACTCTCTCTGAGAATGCTGAGAGCCTCTTGTTTAGGAACACCAAGCAGGAAATCAGTTCATTGCTTTAACTTCAGGAACCTTCGTCAGAAGTGGTTTCCTTAACGGGAAACACCAGCCGTTTCTCTCTCCACTGATGCTGCCTGACCTGCTGAGTGTTTCCAGTGTTTGGTTTTTATTTCAGATTTCCAGTATATACGGTTTTTTTTTAACTTTTATTTTCTCACAGTGCAGCAATGAGCTTCCCCTTTGACTATACGGCACACCCCTCTGATTGAACTATTACCTGGTTCCCAGTAGGTGTGGTAAAGCTTTCTCTGCTGTAACGGAAAAACTGAAAAGCAGAATAAATAAAGTTTTGGTTGAGTTGAGTTGTAGTTTAGTTGAGTTCAAGAGTCATGAGGTTATGGAGAAACAAGAGACACAGATGCTGGAATCTGGAGCAACAAACAATTTGCTGGAAGAATTCAGTAGGTTGAGCAGCATCTGGTGGGGGGGGGGGGGGGGTGGTGGTGAAAGGAACTGTTGACGTTTTGGGTCAAAACCCTGCAGTGTTATAAAACCTCTGGTTAGGCTGCATCTGGAGTATTGCATTCAATTCTGGTCGCCCCATTACAGGAAGGGTGTAGTGGCTTGGAGAGGGTGCAGAAGAGGTTCACCAGGATGCTGCCTGATTAGAGGCATGAGCTATGAGGAGAGGTTGGACAAAGTTGGGTTGTTTTCTCTGGAGCAGCAGAGGCTTGAGGGGAGGACCTGAAAGATGTTTAATAAAAGTATAAGAGGTGTAGGTAGAGTAGATGGTCAGTATCTTTTTCCAGGGTTGAAATGTCTAAAGGCCATGCATTTAAGGTGAGGGGGGCAAGTTGAAAGGGGATGTGCAGGGCAGCTTTTATTTTACAGAGTGGTGAGTGCCCGGAACAGGCTCCCAGGGGGTGGGGGTGGAGGCAGATACGACAGAGGTGTTTAAGAGGTTCTTAGAGAGGCACATGGATGTGCAGAGAGTGGAGGGAGATGTACATTGTGCAGGCAGAGAAGGTATTAGTTTAGTTTGGTCTCGTTAAGATTAATTAGTTTAGCATAACATCGTGGGCTGAAGGGCCTGTTCGTGAGCTGTTCTTAAAAACTGCTGGAAATAATCAGCAGAACATGCGGCATCTATGGAGGGAGAAATGTTAGTGTTTCAAGCCGATGTCTTTCTTCTGTCCACAGGTGAAGCTTGCAGAATGTTTCCAGCATCTTGCATTTTTATTCCTTGGCTGTTTTGTGTGGGTGGCTGGCAGTGAATGTGTTAATTTTACAGGTACCTCCCTTCCCTGAACCTCATTGTGCAGGACTAAGTTTGATTTTTTTTGGCACTTCCTGACTACCTTTTACAACCTGGATGACTTGCAGTACGCAGTGTACAACCGTCCCTGGAGCAGCGACACCGCTCCCACCCTCGCTGCCAGCTCCTGCGCTGACGGCACCGAGCTCGGCTTCCACCCCTTCCGTAGTACCGTGAGAACTCCCAAACCACCGCTCCTGTCCGTGGCAGACGCTGACAGCAAAGGCCAGCGCCACACTTCTCGCGGAGGGCGATCTGCCGTAACCCGATCCCCCTCTCTGGCCCAGGAACGGAAGCTTAACGCCAGCTTGACTGCCTTGTGTGCTTTCCCATGGCCAAAGACGTTAAAAATGTTGTCGTGAGAGGGCTGAAGGTGCTCAGAGGAAGCAAAGCACCTTTTTGAGAGCAGCCCTTACCTACCTGAGGCTGCACAACCTGACTGGGTGGGGCTGCCGAGCACTGCTGAGTTTCCATGTTGTTCCACCTCAATGGTAAACATTTACTTGGCTGTTGTGCAACGAGCCCTCGTCTTAAAGTCCAGTAGGAGCGAGAGCGACTGGCTGCGATGAAGGTAGGGCCCAGTGCACCTTGGCAGTGTTTTTGATGACCTCTTGCCCCCTGGGGGGCTCCGCCCTTCTTCCGTCAGCACCCACTGTGAAAGGGGTGAGGTAATGCGCCTCTGGTGTGACTTGCTGTCGATGAGGAAGTTGCCTTGTGGTGGATTCAGCAAGGGTGTTCACTTCTACTTCACCTTTTCCTGTTGAGTTCTCTCACTCCCAGCTGACAAGTGTTGGGCGGACAGGTCGAGGTAGCTTGCCCAAGTGGCTGCTGCTGTTGACAGAACCTTGATGGCAAGTGTGGCTCAGCCGTTTGACCCACTCGTTCGCTCGTCTTCTTCCCCCCCCCCCCACTCGTTCGCTCTTCTTCCCCCCCCCCACTCGTTCGCTCTTCTTCCCCCCCCCACTCGTTCGCTCTTCTTCCCCCCCCCACTCGTTCGCTCTTCTTCCCCCCCCCACTCGTTCGCTCTTCTTCCCCCCCCACTCGTTCGCATCCTTCTTCCCCCCCCCACTCGTTCGCTCTTCTTCCCCCCCCCACTCGTTCGCTCTTCTTCCCCCCCCACTCGTTCGCTCTTCTTCCCCCCCCACTCGTTCGCTCTTCTTCACCCCCCACTCGTTCGCTCTTCTTCCCCCCCCCCGCTCGTTCCCTCTTCTCCCCCCCCCCCCCCCCAACCATCGCCACCTCCCACTCCCCCACCACTATGTTTAGAGTGGTGTGAAGGCCTTTGAAATGGATTTTGTCACTGGGTATGGGTGAAGATTCTCTTGCTGATGTTGGAACCTTGTGCTTCTGACTGTGAGGGCAGGACTGCAGTCAGAGGGAGTGCGGGAGGGTTCGACGTGAGCTCTGGCACTGTCCACTGTGTCGGCCCAATGAATGTGCCTGGCTCCCTGAAGGCAGCATAGTGGGACAAATGGGCCTATGTTGTATGGAAACTGAGACCAGGTGGGCTGTTGGGAATCTTTGCTTCCCTGTCACTGAATCTCCTGGATCCCACTGACAATGGACAGCAGAGCTATGTGAGACCCTAAGTATCCACGGGGCAGATGGTTGAGACTGTCACCATCTTACCCTCTCCCACCCCCCGTCACTGCCGCCGGCTCACACAGGCCCTGGCCCCCTCTCTCCATATCCGCGTTCAGACACTTCCAGCCTCCCTTGCAATTGCACCCCGACCACCCCTCAAACAATCCCATCCACTTCTGACTGCCTGGCATTGTCATTAACTTTCTTGTACTGCAGGAAATTAATGTACTGAGCTCCTTGAACCGGATCCTGTTGGATGCTGAGGTAGAACATGGCGCCAGAGAGGATGTCACTGGTCCCCTGCAGCCTCCTCACCCACCCAGGAGTCCTACCTCCTGGGATGACTCGGTAGATTGATGTACCACCCTCTGTAGAGCTAAGGGTGGAATAAAAGGAAGGCCCCAGACTGAGGCTGGGTGGCCGTGGGGCAGGAGGTCTGGTTTTTGCATTATTAAGCATCAGGCAAAGTTAGACTGTGACGCTTCTGCAGCTGAATAGCTCATTGAGTCTCATTTCCTACATTCCTGTGTGCGAATGGTTTGCTACCCCAGGCAGACTAGGGCCAGTGCCTGTGAAGGGTTCGAGGCAATATTGGGGAAGGGTGTGTTTCTGTGTGCATAAGTCTGAGGGTCACATCAGTTCTCTGGAATTGGATGACCTTTTTTCTAGTTCCAAAATGTGTAATCTACCCACTGTGTAATCATCCATTCAGTGTTGAATCTTGTAAAACTTGGGTGCCCTGTGCTGAATGCCAAGAGTTTTGTTTTTGCATCAAATCTGTTTCCGGGTTCATTCACTGATGAGGGCCTCCCCTGAAGCCTGGAGTACAGTTACTTCCTTATAGGGTCCTTGATGCGTGTCCTTGAAACAGTGGAATAGAGCAAATGAGTGAGTGAAACCCTGGGTCAAACAGGACTGTTCTAATTTCGGCCAGACAGTTTTAGATTCCTATCTGGAGACAGCAGTGGACGGGATGCAGCTTAGCTGTGGAGTGGAATCGAGGGATGGAAGTGACTTGTACTCCTGTTACATCGAGAGCCTTGACGTTGAGGTAGAGTCAGCAGGAAACACTGACTCGGCTAACGTACGTGGTTGTGCGCCTGATGGAGGGGGGTTCGCCTTGAGCTTGGGAGTCTGTTCCAATTTGCATTGGACACGAGGATTCACTGAGCTCTGAGCGGCACTGGGAATTCACCTCCAGTCTCAGTCCAACCCTACATTCCAGCCCCATTGCTTAAACGTGCTGGGTTGCTTTCAGCCACCTGTACAACCGCTTCGCGAAGAAACAAGTTCTCCAGTGTCTGAAGCGTTGGCTTTCCTCCTCTTCCTCTACGTTCCCAGTTTGATTAAAACTTGCCCATAAATTTTTACGGTGGTGGGGGTGGTGCGGGGAGGCGGGGGGGTGTGAGATGGTCATTTGGTAAGTGGAGCCTGAAAGTTTGCCAATACGTGTGGGAGGATCTGCCCCGTCTTTGAGAGAGCAACAGCGTCCAAATAAAATTCAGCTCCTTTTTCATGTGTAATCCTCACATTTGCCTATCAGGGGAGCTTATTCTCCCCCATTTTGAGCTGAGATATAGTTCAGTCAGAATTACTTGGGACCTGTTTACACGAGCATTTCCCAATATAAATGTGCCTGTTCCAGACTGCCCACTGTGCGCGTGCACGTCACAGGCACTGCACGCTGCTGCCTGACCTGCCGAGTTCCTCCAGCATTTTGTGTGCGTTGCTCCAGATTCCGGTGTCTGCAGGACCTCTTGTGTCACGATTGCTGGTGTATGTTTCGCAACTTTGGGGCTCCTTGCTTCTGAAGCCCCCTCTTCCACAGATGGTTGGGAATCTGGTGAACTGACAGGGATGCCATTGGCCTGGAAGGCTACCACAAGCAAATGCACTCATGATGCCAGCAATGGAGCAGTAATCTCTGAGCGCTGAGCTAGGCTTCAGTGAAGCACAACGAACCTCACCATCTTCTCCAGACACCATCTGTATCCTCTTCATCCATACTGGGCTCCAATGAACCTCGCCATCTCCTCCAGGACCACCTCTATCTTCATCCATATCGCTGGCCGGCCAACCTTCCCACAGCTCCATGTCTTGGTCTCCATGTCCACATCCCTCCCTCTCCCCATCCCAGGAAGAGCTGTTTGAACACGGATCAAGGACTGAGCTTGGAACCTTCCAAGTCCGTGTGGTAGCTGTGTCAAATAGAATTGCAGAGGATGGTTCCTCCATAGGAGGAGGCCATCGAATTCACACCGACCCCACTCAAGCCCTCCAGCTCGCCCCACTTTCCTCAGTGAATTTCCTTTCGGATACGTCGCTGCCTTTCCGAACACCAGCAGTGGCTCCACCAGCAGAGTCCAGCAACGTTGATTTTACGAGGGGCTTGAGTTCCATGAAGTTGTGGGGGAAGGATATATTAATCTTTCTGAAACACAACCTCTGTGAAGGAATAATTTATTTTAGAACTGACACCTCACTAAGCAGTGAAAAAATAATTTGCAGGAATCGGGATGGGCCCATCTGCTGCAAAAACTTTGACAGATGACTATGCTTTCACAATGTGCCATTGTTGAGGCTCTTTCTGCTTTTTGCTTTCATTCTCTCGTCTCCTTTCTATTCCTCTGTTCCACCATTATTTCACTATTCTCGGCCCCCTCCCCCTTTTCTCCCTTGCCCCTCCTTTCTCTGGGACCTACTCTCCCCCCGCCCCCCCCCCCCTTGCCTTCTCCCCTCTTCCACACACTCCCCTTCATCCCTCCTCTCTGCTAGGAGTCTGAGGATGTGCCTTCTGACGTGACAGTTTGATCTGTAAGGGAGATTGAAGGACTGTGTCTGCTGGTCACCCAGTGAGATAATTACATTTTCCAAGCACATTCATCACCTCCCAGAGAGGTAATAAACCTGTGGAAGTGATCTGTCTGTCTGCTCTTCAACCTCCTCCTGTGTTGTGATTTCTGCCCCATTTTATCATTTTCCTCTTTTGGGATTTAGCTTGTGTTTTGGTTTGAGGTTGGCCATTTGTACAGGCAGCTGATCCGTATCCCATTAACCATCTTGTATGGTCAATACTGTCCAGTAACACTTCACCTATGACCTGCATAGATCTCCCCCACCCCACCCCGCCCCCTCCTAAGTCAGTGCAGCCACTTCCCTGGTACAGTTCTGACTGAGATCAGGGATGGAGCCCACCTGCCTGGTCCAGGGGCATGCGAGTGTCACCTTGACCTGCATGAAATCCCTGCGCAGGGAGACAGCTTGCTGCCACTGTCAAGCCTTCCAATGCCATGGGCTGATCCCTCCACATTACACAGGGAGTTTTGGTCTAAAGTTTCTGCTTCTCTCTGGATCAGGACTCAAACCCACACCCACCTGAGCTGCTTCCCCGTTGACTGGTGAAACTCGCCCTGTTACAATTCTAGTTCTGACATTGCTGGATTTGTTTAAGTGATTACCAACACTGCTCTTGACTAGGATACAGTTTTGTTTTGCCCAGTAACTTGTGGCTGGAGTTTGTAATCACAAACAGCGCGGTCACAGAGGGCCCCTTCGATTAGTTTTGGATGCTGCAGCACCTGTTTATTGCCTCGCGCTTGCTACTTGATGTACTGGGAGCTGTTCCAAGACCGGGAGAGTCTGAATCGCTGGTGGAATGGGAGAAACAAAGACAGCTCTTTCTGCAGCTGAAGTGCTCGGGGAGGTGTGAATGCAGTGTGGCATGGCGAACGATGGCTTTGCATCACATTTGCTGCTGGGATTTCATTTGGATGGCTCAGTTCCCTGGCAAAGTGGGAGAAGGCTGGGTATTGTCCTGGTGCTTCAAGGGTTAATGTAAGCTGCATGCATAGCCAACACTTGGTAGTTCCTATTTAACATGCAGTACTGTGTCAAATGGGCACTGGCTCTACTCCAGTTGCATGTGTTCTGGGGTATTGTTTACCTTACATCCAGTGTTAGTAGGAGGAGCCTGAATGGAGAATGATAAGGATGGATTTCGGAGGGGGTTTGGAATTTGATTTGAAATTAAGAATGCAAGGAGGAACAGCCGGCAATCATTTCGCCACTCAAGCTAGCTCCACTGTCTAACGAGATTATGGCTGATCTGCATTTCTGTCTACCTGCAGTAACCTTTCAGCCCCTCGCTTATCAAGAATCTATCTCCCTCCGCCGTAGGAGTATTCAAAAGACGCGGCTTCCACCATCCTTTGGGGAAGAGAGTTCCAAAGACTCGCCACCCTCTGAGAATAAAGTTCACATCTCTGCCCGTTCCAGCTGGAATGTCTGCTGATGGGTTTTGCCACAGAGATCCATAGTTGTACAGCGTGGAAACAGGCCCTTCTGCCCAACTTGTCCATGCTGACCAAGATGTCTATCTGAGCTAATCCCATTTGCCTGCATTTGGCCCATATCCCTCTAAACCTTTCCTATCTGTGTACCTGTCCAAATGTCTCTTGTACAATTTAATTGTACCCGCATCCTCTGCGTGGCAAAACCTGCCCCTTTAAATCTTGCCCCTTTAAATCTTTCCTTTCTCTCTTTAAACCCATGCCCTCTAGTTTTAGACTTCCCTCCACTGGGGGGAAAAAGCCTATCTATCCCCTCAAAATTTTATAAACCTCCTATAACATGTAATTGTTTCCTAGAGGTGTTTCTCCAACTTCTGTCTTGCCCTCCCCTGCTGACACTGCCTGGCTCCATTGTTCCAGTCTTGGGAGAACTGGACAGACCCTCAGTGCCGTGTTAATCCTCTCCCACCCCCTGCTGGGTCTGTGGACAGCCGTGTGTTGCATGAAGCCGCAGGTCATTTCCCCGCCGTTCAACACAGCGGCCCTGCTAATGATCATTGCTGTGCGCACACCCCCCACGTGAGGCACTTTGGTGTTACACCAGTTCAGCACATGGATTTCTTTTTATGCCTGGACTGAGAGGCAGCTTTTGATTTATCTGCTTTGAAGTCACAAGCCTGACGTGTGGGAGTCTCTGCGGCAGGTAATCTGTTTATCTCCCCACCCCTCCACCTCCCGCCACCCCCCCCCCCCCCCCCCCCCCCCCAGCCAGATCTCGTCATCGATTATTTGGAGGCTGCCTTGGATGGGCATTGATGCAACATGTATGAAATGAGCCAGCGGAGACCAGGCATGCTCTGCACCTCCCCTGCCAGGCTCGGTGAGGCCCCCTTCCATTGCTCCCCCCTCCGTGCTGCTGAGCTCATTACAGAGCCTCGGAGAGGTGGGAGTAATCACTGATGTAGTGTGCTGAGAGGGAACTGCCTCTGCTCAAGCCAGCAGCTCCTGAGAAGGGGGTTCTCCCTGCACTAGTCTTTCCTCCTCTTCCCTCCTTTCCCTCACCCCCTCCACCCCTCTGCCTTGTTTTGTCTCCCAATGCATGCAACTCCATACCTCTACACCCAAGCACCTTTACGTGTCCAGGTTCTGCATTGCCAGGCAAGGCAGGCTGTTTGACCACAGCTAAATCCAAAAAAAACACCACCCTCCCCCCCACCAGCAATGAGGAGCAGTGAAGCTAATTATAGGTCTACAGGTCAGCTCGCAGCCTGTAACGCTCGGTCCAGGAGGCGCTTGGCATTGTGGCCACGGGGTGGGGGCACAATGGACAATGGATGGTCCTGCTGCCTCAGAGCTCCCGCGACTGGAGTTCAGTCCTGACTGCACGTCGTCCCCGTGAGTGCATGGGCTTCCTCCCACATCCCAAAGGCTTTTACTGGTAGGTCAATTGGCTGTTGTAAACTGCCTCTGGTGATAGGAGAATCCGGGGGAGTTGATGGGTATGTCACAGGGAAGCAAGTGGGGGAATGGGATTGCTGTGAAAGCCAGCATGCACTCAATGGGCTGAATGGTCTCCTATGTCGTAAGGGGATAGGAATATGAAAACTGCTTGCTGTCTAACTCAGTATAAAACCTTCTGACTTGCTTTATTCACTGCCTTTTATTCATTTTCTTCCTTGTCCATTAAATCGTGATTGACTTTGTTTAGCCAGCACTTCAGCCCGATTAAGCTCACCTTGCCTTTCCTGAAATGCCTGGCAGCCCGGTTTTATTCAAGCGCTGTAACATGGAAACACATAGCAGAAGGCTTCCACGACGCCAGTGTACTAAATGACCAGATCCTCGGCCTTATCGATTCTTGGCTGAGGAATGAATCTGAGGCTCGGGGAGGGCTGTGACACAGACGGTGGCTGTGGAAGCTTCCATGGCCTGGATGGGGGAGAAATTTCCGGGAGTGTGGTGAAAGAGTTGTGCAGTAACTGGAGGGCAGAAGAGCCAAACTTCTTTCTCCATCTGCACCTATGTATTCAATGGTTGAGAGGATCTCTTGGGAAAAGAAGGCTGGCTCCCTGCTGTGGAGAAGGTGTTGCCCTACCCGTGGTGTGAAGCAGGAGCATCGGCTGTTGGGGTGACAAGTGGGAGAACATCAACTGGATTTTGGAGATTGGAGATGAGGGATAGAAGTGTCTGCTTGCCCTGTCCTGTGTGACCAGAACAGGGGGAAGGAGAGCGGGAAGCAGTGCGTGATGTAGGTGAGAGACTAAACTTGAACGACATAAGGAAGCCGTTCGATACTTGGACCCAGGCCCCCAGTGAAGAGGAGCAGGTGTTCTCACGCCAGATGAAGAGCAAGTTATTCCTGAGAATGTTCTCTGCTTGATTTGGAGCCCTGTTCTTGTGGTCGATTGGTACAAAATAAAGGGATCTTCAGTTGCTTGAATTTTCCAAAGGACAAATTCACCGCCTTTCCATCTGATGTTATTGATGGACCAGCAGTGAATGTTGATATGTGTTATCTGAGGAGATGCATAATTCGTCTTGGCATAGCTGGCTGATGGGGAGCTGTGTGGGGAGGACAGTCTCGACCTTTGGGGTCACAAGCCGGTGTGCATGGGCTGCAGATGCTTTGTCCCCCGAGGTAGATTTTGTGCTGTTTCTCCATTGGGTTGATCCCACTTGACGGAGCAATACAGCACAGGAACAGGCCCTTCGGCCCACCGAATCAGTGCTGACGATCAAGCGCTCATTTACATCAGTCCCCTGTCATTCTCCGCACATTTCCATCAACCTCCCCCCAGATTCTACCCCTCACCCACACCCGGGGTGGGGGGAAGCAATTTACAGTGCACAACTAACCCACCGACCCTGCATATCATTGGGATGTGGGAGCACTCAGGGAAAGCCACAGGGACACGGAGGACCTGCAAACTCCACAGAGACAGCGCCGGAGGTCGGGATCGAACCCGGGTCACTGGAGCTGGGAGGCAGTGGCTCGACCCACTGTGCAAGCAACCCTGGCACGTGTCTGCAGTTCCAGGGTGGCGTGGCACAGGAGGTGGGGGAGCAGAAGACATGATGACTGTGGGTGCTGGGATCTGAACACACGCAGGTCTCTGCTTGTTTAACCTGGTGTTGCCAGGCGGTGGCCAAGGAAGGTGGGGCCGGACTTCCGTGACCTGGATGCTCCGTGAGTTTTCACTGGAAGCAGCACGAGTCCCTGCGGCCCCTCATACCTGTTGTACGCAGAGAGGAGGAGGCGGTTATCTCCCCAGCTCTTCAATCCCACGATCCTGTCGCACAGGCACAGCGGGAGCCTGTTATTCAGAATCAGATTTATTATCACCAACTTAGATGACATGAAATTTATTGTTTTGCGGGAATAAAATTACTATAAATTACAAAATAGTACAAAAGGAATAATGAGGTAGTGTTCACGGACCGTTCAGAAATCTGATGGCGGAGGGGAAAAGCTGTTCCTGAATCATTGAGTGTGGGTCTTCAGGCTCCTGTACTCCTCCCTGATGGTAGTAACAAGAAGGGTATGTCCCAAATGGTGCGGGTCCTTGATGGATGTTGCCTCCTTGAGGCACCACCTCTTGAAGATGAAGTTGACCAGGAGCATTGTCCTGTCGCATTGCAACCTTTAGTCAGGATGTGCCTCAGGAGCATCCGAACCTTTACCCGCCTTTGCCTCATGGACTGCAATAATAGTCTACCCATTCTAGCCCTGAAAGTCCCAGTTACAGAATTGTACAGCATGGAAGCAGGCTATTCAGCCCAACTTCTCCATGCTGACCAGTGGGTACCCTTCCATATTAGCTCTATTACCCAGCACTTGGTCCTAGGTGATTCAGGTGTTCATCTAGACACTTCTTGAATGCTGTCAGTGACCCAGCTTCAACCACTCTCTTGGGCAGTCCAGGTACTCAACACTGTGGATGAAGAAGCTCCCTCTCGCATCCCCTCTGAATCTTTTCCCCTTACCCTTAACCAATGTCCTCTAGTTTTGGCCATCCTTCGATGGTGAAGTTTCCTGCACCCCTCCTGATCTTATATACCTCAGTCATGTCCGCTCTTAAATACCTCCGCTCCAGGGAGAACAGCCCCAGCCTCTCCAGTCTCTCCTCATAACTGAATCCCCCCATCCCAGGCAACGTCCTGGTGAATCCCCTCTGCACCGTCTCCACCACTATCACATCCTTCCTATGCCTTGGTGCACACAGTACTCCAGTAGGGATCTCACCAAGGTTTTATAGGGTTGGAGCATAACCTCCCTGCTGTTGTATTCAATGCCATGATTAATGAAGGCCAGTATCCCATATGCCTTTAACCTGCACTGCCACCTTCAAGGATCCATAGACTTGTACTCCTAGGTCCCTCTGTTCCTCAGTACTCCCCAAGACTCTGCCATTCACTGTGTATGTTCTAATCTCACTAGTGCTCCCAAAATGCATCATGCACATTTGTCTGAATTGAGCTCCGTCTGCCACTTTTCAGCCCATTTCACCAACACATCGACACCTCTCTGTAGCCTAAAACTACCTTCCACACTGTCAACAACTCCACCGATCTTCCTGTCATCCGCGAACTTGCAAATCGTGCCTCCCGCATCCACGTCCAAGTCATTCACGTGTATTCCAAACACCAAGGGTCAGCACCAATCCTTGTGGGACAACATTTGTCACAGGTATGCAGTCAAAAAACAAATCCCCTACCACCTCTACCCTGTCTCCCATTGCCGAGCCAATTTCAGATCCAGCTTGCCCTGAGCCTGAGCCTTTTGAACCAGTCTCCCATGCGGGACCTTCTCAAAAGCTTCACTAAAGGCCGTGTAAATTACATCTACTGCCCTGCCCTCATCGATACACTTCACCTTTTCAAAGAATTCAATCTAATCGGTCGGACAGGGTCTTCCCATGACAAAGCCATGTTGGCTGTCCCTGACTTATTAGTGATCATTAATCCTCTCCCTCAGAACTGTTTCCAGTATCTTCCCAAGCGCTGAGAAAGTCGATCTGCTTCTCGTTCTCCTACCCTAATGCAACAAGGGAGTTCCAGTTATCATTTGTATTGGGCCACAACGTGTTCACTTTTGCAAAGCAGCTCTTAGCAAGTTTGTCCTGCTCTCTGTAGCTTCGGTTCCGACTCCCCCAGTGGTGACGGCTCTGTGTTTGGTTGCAGCACACAGTGGGGCACGTGGACCCCCAGAACCAGCCCAAGCCCAGCGGCAGGTCCAGCATGCCGCGATGTCGGAACTCGATTGCCACCACTGCCGAGGACACTCCTCACATCGGCAACTACAGGCTCCTCAAGACCATCGGCAAAGGCAACTTCGCCAAGGTGAAGCTGGCCCGCCACGTGCTGACGGGGAAAGAGGTAAGTGGGCACCGGCGGGGGGCGTGGGCACCTCTGGCTCCGCTTGACTGTGATGGGCAGGTGTTGGGGCAGCCAGTTATGATATACTGCCTCTACCCCACACCCCTTCCCCCCCCCCCCCACACCCCCCCCCCTCTGCCCCCCTCCCCTCCGGCTTGACCCCCCCCTTCTCTCCCCCCCCCCAGCCTCGCTGCACACAGCTTGCCCTGTGGCCCATGGCCTTATCCCTGGAGGCCCATCCTCTGCCTTACGATCCAGTGCCCCAGCCCCCACCTCCTTTCCAGCTCTTGTCACCATCACACCTGTGTCTCCTGACCCCCTCCTTAAATCCTCCCCACATCACCTCGGCCGTTGAACCGATGAATTCTCAGTTTCCTCTTTGGGTATGAGCTGTCTTGAGGAGCACACGGTGTTCATGTATTTCTTTGAATTGTAATGTAACCATAAGGCTGTCGATTTATTAAACTGGCTTCACATCAAAGACTGGCCATGAGCTCGGTGGGTAGTGGCCATGCTGTGTGATTGGAGGGCCCAGCATAGTCAGTGGATCACTCCTGAGGTAGTTCCATTACCGCCCAGGGCCCATCCACCTACTTGTGATGCTAAAGATCCCTTGGTGCTATTGGCAGGGAATTTACTGGAGTTAAGAATCAACCAGCACTCAGCCAGGTTAGCTGGTCTTTTAATGAAAATCAAAATGACTGCAGATGTTGGACTCAAACACAAGCACAAGATGGTGGAAGTAAGCAGGTCAGGCAATGAAACAGTACAGCACAGGGACAGGCCCTTTGGCCCACCATGTTGTACTGAACTAATTAAAAGCCTACTAAACTCAACGCATCTGCCTACACGTCCATATCCCTCCATTCCCTGCACAGCCATGTGCCAATCTAAAAGCCTCTTAAACCCCTCTATCGTATCTGCCTCCACCCCCACCCCTGGCAGCCCGTTCTGGGCACCCACCACTCTGTGTAAAAGTAAGTGGAAAAACTTACCCCACACATCTCCTTTGAACTTGTCCCCTCACCTTAAATGCATACCCTGTAGTATTGGACATAGTGACCCTGGGGGAAAAGATACCAGATGTCTATCTGTGCCTCTCATAATCTTATAAACTTCTATCAGGTCTCCCTCAGCCTCCACCGTTCCAGAGAAAATAACACAAATTTGTCTCCTTGTAGCACATGCCCTCTAGTGTAGCGGTTAGTGTAACGCTATTACAGCGCCAGCGACCCGGGTACAATTCCCGCCCCTGGCTATAAGGAGTTTGCACATTCTCTCTGTGTGAGTTTCCTCCGGGTGCTCTGGTTTCCTCCCACATTCCAAAGATGTACGGGTTAGGAGCTGTGGGCATGCTATGTTGGTGCCAGAAGAGTGGTGACACTTGTGGGCTGCCCCCAGCACATTCTGAATAACGCAACAAGATGCATTTCACTGTGTGTTTCAATGTACATGTGACTAATAAATATCTTAATCCAGGCAGCATCCTGGTGAACTTCTTCTGCACCCTCTCCAAAGTCTCCACATCCTTCCTGAGAGAAAGTTGTGTTTCAGGTCTAAGCTCCTTTTGTTGGAAATTTGACCTGAAATGTGAACTCTCTCCACAGACACTGTCCAACCCACTGAGTGTCTCTGGCATTCTGTGCTGCATTGGAAGTTACCTCCAGGATCTCTCAGCACCTGTCTCAGGGCTGAGTCTACTCAACTCTGAGGGACGCCTGCTCATCGCAAATCAGTTGCCCTAGGTCACGTGCGGATCAAACCCAACCCAAAGAGCCCTCTGATCTCTGCTGCTGCTTGAAGTCCAGGTTGAATGTGCAGAGAATGGAGGGACATGGGTCTAGTTGAGTAGGTGTTTAATTAGTTCAGCACAGCATGGTGGGCTGCAGGGCCTGTTCCTGTGCTGTGCTGTTCTGTGCTGCCTGACTTGCTGAGTATTTCATAGTTTCATAGAGGTTTTCATAGAACAGTACGGCACAATACAGGCCCTTCGGCCCACCATGTTGTGCCGACCATTAAACCTCGCCTAAGACTATCTAACCCCTTCCTCCCACATATCCCTCTATTTCAAATTCCTCCATATGCTTATCTAGCAATCTCTTGAATTTGACTAATGTACCTGCCTCCACACCACCCCAGGCAGCGCATTCCATGCCCCAACCACTCTCTGGATAAAAAAAATCTCCCTCTGATATCTCCCTTGAACTTCCCACCCATTACTTTTAAAGCCCTCTTGTATTGAGCACTGGTGCTCTGGGAAAGAGGCAGCTTGTTTCCAGCAGCTTGTGTTTCAGATTGAGGCATCTGCGGTCATCTTGATTTTCATTAAAAGACCAGCACCAAGGGATCTTTAACGTCACAAGTAGATGGACGGGCCCCGGGCAGTAATGGAACTCCCTCAGGGGTGATCCACTGACGATGCTGGGGCGAGGGGCAGGAGTCGTCAGTCAATGGATCGAAAGCCCCATCCTTCATTCAAGTGTTGGAGTATAAAGTAACATGGCAGTACCAGTTTCCTGCTAGCACACCCATTCTCTGACTCCTTTTCCCACAGGACACCCCTCCACCCCCACTTGCACCCAGCCCCCCCTCTGTTGTCCCAGCAACCTCACCAGATGTGTTACATGGAAACAAGCCGGGCAGGTTCAAAGCTGGGTGGTGGTGTGATTAAAATTAGCAGTGGTGTACAGTGCAAACTGACCCAGGGCCTGGTACAGAAGTAGTGTTGACAACAGTAATGTGCCCAGTAAATTAAAGCCCCCCCCACCAAACCCCTTAATCGTAAAACTCTTCCCGTACATAGCTGATACGCAGTGCTGGAGGAACTCAGCAGGTCAGGCAGCATCTATGGAGGGAAATAAACAGTTGACATTTCGGGCCGAGACCCTTCATCAGGACTGGAAAGGAAGAGAGCAGAAGCCAGAATGTGGGGGGAGGGGGAGGAGTACACGCAGGCAGGGGAGAGGTGTTCAGGTGAGGGGGGTGGGGTAGGTGGGTGGGGGAGGGAAGAAGATGTGACAGAAGAGGCAAAGGGCTGGAGGAGGAGGATTCCAGTTGGAGAGGGCAGTGGACCATAGAATACAGGATGGGGGAGGGGAGGAGATGGGCAGGTCATCAAGGCGGGGGAAGGGAGCCACAGGAATAAGGGAAGACAAAGGAGTGGATGGGGGGGGTGTGGGGAGAGAAAAAGAAGGGGAGGGGTTACTGGAAGTTAGAGAAATCGATGTTGAGGCCATCAGGTTGGAGACTCCCAAAGCTGAACTGCATTTCCTCTTCTTAATCCGGATCAAACTTTAGAAAGTACTTCAGATTCAAATGCTGCCTGAAGCCTTTGTTAACTGGGCTTCAAACCAGGGTTCACGGCTTTCTGTGGGTTGTGAGGCCGGGTACTGTTCCTGCTTCTGGAGTGTTACCCAGGTGGATTTCTCTACCTCTGGAGCCTCTTCCCCCAGCAGCCTAATCAAAAACAAAATACAGATGTTGTGAGTGCAAAATGAAAAACAAAAATGCTGGAAACACTGTATAGATTGGGCAGCATCTGTGGAAAATCATAAATTCCAGTCATAGAATCCAGTATTGAAACAGACCCTCTCAGCCCACCTCTCCCAAACCCACCATGATGCTTATCTTCACTAATCCTATAGGCCCTCATTAGGCCCACGTTCTCCCCCACCTTTCCTATCTAAGTATTTGCTCAAACGCCTTTTAAGCATTGTAGTTGTATCTGCCTCCTCTGGCAGCTCGTTCCAGATATTCACTCCCTCTGGGGGTTAAAACTTACCCCTCAGATCTCCTTTAAATTTCTGCCCTCTCGCCTTATATCTATGCCCTCTAATTACAAATTCCCCTACCCTGGGGAAAAAGATTCTGACTATCTATCCTGTCTATGCCTCTCATAATCTTATAACCCTCTGAGGTCACCCCTCTGCCTCCCATGCTCCAGTGAGAACAGACCCAGCTATCCAGTCCCTCCTTATAACTACAGCCATTCTAGGCAATGTCCTGGTGAATCGTTCTGCTCTCTCTCTATTGCTGCCACATCCTATAGTGTGGTGACCAGATCTGCACACACTACTCCAAGTGCAGCCTAACCAACCTTTGGTACAGCCGCAACAAGGGAAAGACTTAACGTCTCAGAACTGGTGGTGGGTCTAGGACTTGAAATGCTGACCCCGTTTGTGACCTGCTGAGTGTTTCTAGCATTTTCTGTCTCTATCCCACCAGCCTAGTGTTGAAAGTGACCCCCGCATCTTGCTGCCACTCATAAACGAGGTTGGACAGTTTGGCAAATGATCACACCTTAAGAGAGATGCCATTAAGCTGGAAAGAGTGCAGAGGAGATTTACGAGGATGTTGCTGGGACTCGAGGGACTGAGTTATGGAGAGAGGTTGAATAGATTGGGACTGTTTTCCCTGGAGTGTAGGACAATGACGGGTGATCTTATAGAACTGTATAAAATCATGAGGGGCATCGATAGGGTGACTGCGCAGTCTTTTCCCAGGGTTGGGGAATCAAGAACTAGAGGGCATAGATTTAGGGTGAGGGGGGAGATTTAATAGGAACCTGAGGGGCAACTTCACCCAGAGGGTGGTCCGTATGTGGAATGAGCTGCCAGAGGAAGTGGGTGAGTCAGGGACATTAACAACATTTAAAAGACACGTGGACAGGTCCATGGATAGGAAAGGTTTAGAGGGATGTGGGCCAAATGGGACTAGCCTAGATGGGAATCGTGGTCAGCATGGACCAGTTGGGCTGAAGGGCCCATTTCCATGCTGCATGACTCTGACCAGATCAAACAACTGCTGTCTTTCTCCCCTTCAGCTGAGCAACTGAGCTCGGAAGGGATGGTGCTGGGCAAGGAGGGAGTCCCGATGTGTGTACTGGGTTAGTGAGAGGATGGCTGATCTGAAGCTGACAGTATTTATTCTCCTTTCCTTTTTAGGTTGCTGTAAAAATAATTGACAAGACCCAGCTGAACTCCTCCAGTCTGCAGAAGGTAAGTACTGAGCCCTTGGCTCTTGGTGAACCACCCAGTGGTGGGCGGTCTTGCGGGGGGTTGTTGTGTGGCCCCATCCCATGCTGTTTAATCACGGTGCGGCCTCTGAGGATGTGCATCCACTACGATGGGACACCTGTGTATTCAAGAAGGAGACCATGAGTTCTGCCCTCACATATGTTACCACTCCAGATTGCCCCCCCCCACCCCGCAGTTTCCTCCTCACTCCATCAGTGAGTCCACAGGCAAGCGGGGACCCCCTGTCAGAGGACATGCCAGCTGACTTTGGCAGAGTTTGCCAGCTGTGTGCCCGCCCATCTGACGTGGCTTCCACCCCCCTCTCCCCTCGTACCCTGACTGTGAGTTCAGTTGCTTGTCAGACCTCCTGCTCCAGTGCTTAGTGTTGCCATAGGAACGGGCTGCTTTGTTGTCTGAGGCTTTGGCTTCGCAGAATATTCCTAATCCCACGAGACTCGCTGCGTTGCTTGAGCCAGAGCCTTGCCGAAGTGAAAGGGGCCGTCTGCGTTCCCAAGCCTGGATGCCGTGTTCCGACAGAGTTGCCCAGAGAGCAGTCTGTTCCACAGCTCTGCCCAGGGGAGCAACAAGCTGGGTTAGCCGTATTGAGCAAACAGTTCCCATAGAAGGGCATCTTGACTGAAGGAAAACCTTGCAGCAAATCATACAACTGCTCATCTAGTCTCTCCCTCCTTCTGATGCAGTGATTCTGTGCCTCGTACTAATGATAAAATAAGCCCCATCTCCCCATAGGATCAGCTACGACTGTACTTTAAGACCCCTCATCTAAAAGCAGTTTACAGAAGATGCTGGAGCCTGAGTTCCTCCAGCTTTCTGTGTGCTGCACCCGATTGTTTATTCTGGAATCCTGCTGTGCAGCTAGTTGGCTGCCATGTTAAGGCACCTTCAGAAGTATTTAAATGGCCATGTAATGTCTTGGAAGATGCTCTGGATGGTGGAAGGTGCCGCAGACCAGCAAGCTGCCTCACCGAAATGTGTGCCTCCACCTTTACCTGTACATTGCTGCTGTTCATGGCTGCATTGAGCCGGGTCGTGTGACATTGAGAGCTGACGGGAGCAGTCCGGTTCCCTTGACCCTCTCAGCCACAGCTGATGCCCTTAACCCAGCCACGGGTCAGCACTCTCCGTGGCTCTCCCTCATTGTTTCCCTGGAGGTCCCCCCTCTTGTAGGGGGTGAATGCGGAAGGTTCACTCTCCACTGGATGAGAGGCATCTGTCCCTGTCCTCCCCTACACAAAAGGAGTATGGTGAGGATCAACATTCCTCATTTGTAAGACGCCAGAGGCTGCAGATGCAGGAATCTGGAGCAAATAAGATGCTGGAGGGACTCAGTGGGTCGGGCAGAATCTGTGGAGGGAAATGGACAGTCGATATTTCAGCTCGAGGCCCTTCACCTGGACTCAGTTCCCTCCACAGATGCTGCCTGACCTGCTGAATTCCTCCAGCATCTTTGTTTTTATTTTAATTTCTCATTAGTGCTGCACCTTAACACTAAAATAGTCTGAAGTGCATCATGTGTCAACGAAGCAAAGAGCTGCAGATGCTGGAAATCTGAAATAAAAGCAGAAAATGCTGAAAATACCCAAAAGGTCAGGCAGCTCCTCTGGGGAAAGAAACAGTTGATGTTTCCCATCTGAGCGTTCTCCAACCCTGGAAACGTTCAATCTGTTTTCCCTTTCTGCCGATGCTGCCTGAGTCGCTGGTGTGTCCAACATTCTGTGTTGGTGTCAAAGCAATGTTTGGGACGTTGAGAACAGTGACCCTAAGTTTGGTAGTTTCAATGAGCATCTGAAGGAGGGAAGAATGAGTGGGGGAGAGGTTCACAGGGAGGGGTTTCCAAAGCTTGGACCATCAGGCACAGCTGTCAGTGGTGTGGTGGAGAATTCGAAAGGAGTTAACACCAAAGGTGCCCTGAGATGTCTGGGGAAGGTTAGAGAGAAATTAAAAATAGCTTAGGAAATTAGATTGAGGTTTTTTTAAGTTTGGATGACTGATGGGTAATCTTATTGAAACATGATCGTAAGGGGGCTTGACAGAGTAGTATCGAGATGTTTCCACTGGTGGGGGCCTCTCACATGAGAAGATATAGTTAGGGAGGGAGCGGTCAGTTAAAACTAAGGTGTGTAGGAATTGTTTCTTGGGGGGGGGGGGAAGAAGAAGGTGAATCTCTGGAATTCTCTGCCTCAGAGGGTTGTGGAGGCTGGATCACCAGGGGGATTTAAAAGTGGGGTTGGGGTGGGTCTGACTGACAGTGGTGACACAGGTAGACAGGGTGGTGATGAAGGTGTTCGGCACGCTTGCCTTTATCGGTCGAGGCATTGAGTACAGGAGTTGGGATATCATGCTACAACTGTACAAGACATTGGTGAGACTGCACCTGGAGTATTGTGTATGGTTCTGGTCACCCAGCTGTAGGAAGGGTGTCATTTAAGCTGGAGAGGGTGCAGAAAAGATTCACAAGATTGTTATTGGGACTGGAGGGGTTATAGGGAGAGGTTGGACAGGCTGGGACTTTCTTCCCCAGAGTGAAGGAGGCTGAGGGGTGACCTTAGAGAGGTTTATAAAACCATAAGGGGCATCAATAAGGTGAATAGTTAGACTTTTTCCCAGGGTACAAGAGTTTAAAACTCGGCTTAGATTTAAGGTGAGGGGGAAAGATTTAAAATGGATGGAGGGGCAAGTTTTTCAGAGAGGTGGTGGGTGTGTGAAACGAGCTGCCAGAGGAAGTGGTAGAGGTGGGTACAATTACGATGTTTAAAATACATTTAGACAGGTACGTGGATACGAAGGATTTAGAGGGATATGGGCCAAACAATGGCAAATGGGACTAACTTGAAGAGACATCTTGGTCGGCATGGACAAGTTGGGCTGACGGGCCTGTTTCTGTGCTGTATAACTCTGATGCTAAAGAGGAGGGAGATAATTTTTTTTCGAAAGATTGTTGAATTGCAGGCTCTGGGGAGCTGGCACAGAAGAGGAGATGAGGCCTGGGCCAGATCAGCCGTGATCATATTGAATGGTTAGACAGGCTTGAGGGGCCGAGTGGCCTACTATTACATAGTCTTGATGGTGAGTAATTTGAAAGCAAAACTGGCCAGTTTTGCATTCGTGGCCTTGGGAAGTTGGTGATCTCAGAGGTGTTGAGCACTAGGTGTGAGTTGAAGTGAGACTCCAGCCCAGATGAAGGGTCTCCACCCGAAACGTCGACTGTCCACAGATGCTGCCTCCCAGCTCCAGAGACTCCGGTTCGATCCCGACCTCCGGCGCTGTGTGTGTGTGGAGTCTGCACATTCTCCATGTAACCGCGTGGATTTCCCCCGGGTGCTCCAGTCCCCTCCCACGTCCCAACGACGTGCAGGGGTCGGTGGGTTAATCAGCCCCTTAGTGTGTGGGTAAGGGGTAGATTCTTGGGAGGGGGGGTGATCTGAATGTGAGGAAAAGTAAAATGGAATTACTCTGAAATGGGTGCTTGGTCGGCACAGACTCAATGGGCTGAAGGGCTGTATGACACTGATCTATGAGACTGCAACACCTTTGCAGTGATTTTTCCAGCTGCTTATTTCAGCTTTGGGATTTTCTTTCCTGCTGCTGTTGCCTGTGTCGTAAATGAATGCCTGTTAACCGGGGCCTGTCATAAGCCTTCCCGTCGTTTGTCCTCTGCCTGGTAATTACTTAGCCTGCATTCAGACAAGTGGAGACATGAAGGAGTTAGCTGCTGTCTGTAACAGTTGGTTAATGCTGTAAACTCTAGCAGGTTACCACAGCAACCCTGCAATAAGGCCCACTCATCTGCTGAGTTCACAGCTCAGTGGTAATGCTACTTTGTCAGGACCTGCTTTCATTCTTAAAGGGGGACGTGTATCGTGTGGATCGGCCCCACGGTCCCACACAGGGAGGCTGCTCATTCTGCCCTGTGGTCCTTGTTCAGCTGTGAAGCAGTGGGTAACGTTCTTGCCCCACGGGTCAGAAGGGAATGGGTCTGAGCCTCGTTCCCTGGACACGAGGGCAGATTCTGGGCTTGGCGTCAGTGTGGCACTGCCCCAGAGGCAAAGTGTGGTGGTGTGCTTTCCCCCTCTGTACTCCACTGGGAATGTTGGCTTGGAAGGACGCAAGTGTGTGTGTGTGTTCTTCACTGCACTATGAATTCAAGCTTCAGTGGGTGATGGGGATGGAGTGGATTGTTGAGTTTGTGTGCAAGTACAATGAAAAACTTGCAGCAACATCACGGGCACGTAGGTACAGACAACATATGGAACATGAAGAGCAAAACAGAGACTGTGCAAAACAAGACGTCAGTGTAAAGCAAAACAATCAGAGACAACTCCATGACAGTGCAAGAGGTGGTCCGTAGTGTTCTGTTGCTGAAGTAGGGTTAGGGTTGTGCAGGTTGGTTCAAGAACCGAATGGTTGAAGGGAAGTCGCTGTTCCTGAACTGGTGGTGTGGGGACTTCAGGCTTCTGTACCTCCTGCCGATGGGAGCTGCGAGAGGATGGCACGGCCCGGATGGTGGGGATCAAGAAGAGCAGCAGGAAGAGCATGAGACAAGTATGGGTGCAAGTGGCCATTAAGCGCACCCCATCATGGGGCTCCAGGCAGACCCATCCACTAAAACCTGCCAAGTCCATATCTCTGCCTGATCTGAGCTGCGATTGTTGGTGGTGGGTCATGAGTTTGTGTCAGATCAGTGGCCACAGCACGGAAGGTGGTGATTTGGCCCATGGACTCCTCCAACGTTGTGCAGGACAGGACCCACTGCCTCTTTGCCTGTCTGTGTACTTGGGTTGTTCTGCGAGTTGTTCCCCCCCCCACCCCCCCCCCCCCCCCCCCCCCCCCCCCCCCCCCCCCCCCCCCCCCCCCCCCCCCCCCCCCCCCCCCCCCCCCCCCCCCCCCCCCCCGAGCGAGTTGTGGGTCTCAAACCAGGTGGCAAAGACGTGGGATTTTTAGGTACAAACAAGAGGCTGGAGGAACTCGGCGGGTCAGGCAGTATCTGTGGACGGAGATGGACAGTCAATGTTTCAGGTCTGAACAAAGGGTCTCAGTCTGAAACGTCGACTGTCCATTTCCCTCTCCAGCTGTTGTCTGATCCACTGAGTTCCTCCAGCAGTTTGTTGCTGCAGGTTCAGTATCTGCAGTCTCCTGTAACTCCATCCAACACATTCACATTGGATGGCTGAATGAGGAACTCCATGTACACATGGAGGCACAGTGGCATAGCTGGTAGAGTCACTGCCTCAACTCCAGGGACTTCGGTTCAATCTGGTGCTGCCTGTGTGGAGTTTGCACGTTCTCTCTGTGACCGTGTGGGTTTCCCCCGGGTGCTCCGGTTTCCTCCCACATTCCAACCACATACAGAGTTGGTGGGTTAGTTGTCCCTAGTGTGTAGGTGAGTGGTAGAATCTGGGGGAAATTGATGAGAATGTGGGGGAATAAAAATTTAATTAGTGTATGATTAGTTTAAATGGATGCTTGATGTGTGAAGGTTCTGTTTCCATGCTATATGGCTCAAAGGGGCTGGGCAAATGCTTGTAATGCTGACAAGTGAGCTTTGTACCGCAGCTGAGTAGTCAGCAAATCAAAGGTCCTCAATCAATCATGAAGTATTTAGTCAAAGGGAGTTTATTGTCATATGCACAAGTACATATGTACAAGATATTAAGAGGCATAGATCAAGTGGACAGTCAAAGACTTTTCCCCAGAGCGACAATGGCTAACACGAGGGGGCATGAGGTTAAGTTGATTGGAGGAGGATATAAAGGGGATGCCGGGGCAAGTTTTTTTTTACACAGAGTGGTGGGTGCGTGGAACGCACTGCTGGCAGAGGTTGTGGGGGCAGACACATTAGGGCTATTTAAGAGACTCTTAGATAGGCACATGAATGATAGAGAAATGGAGGGCTATGTGGGAGGGAAGGGTTAGATAGATCTTAGAGCAGGATAAAATGTTGGCACAACATTGTGGGCCGAAGGGCCAGTACTGTGCTGTAATGTTCTATGTACATGTATGCCACAGGTGCAATGAAAAATTTACCTTTAAAATTTTAAGACTAGGCCCATAAACTTTTGAAAAGTAGGGAAATGGAGTGCAGTGGGGGACATTGTGTACTCAAGTCTACAGCCTCCAGCCAGTGAAAAGGAGCAGCTGTTGGCTGTCGGATTTACACTGAATCCCGCACTGTCTCTGGAACCTGCTGGAAACTTTCTGAGATTCCAGTGCAGAATATTGGACACACATTTATTTTCCATGCAAGGCAGCAAGTTTCATTAATTAAACTGGAAGAGGACAAGGAGCTAACCTCTGACCACGGTGTGGTCTGACGAGCCAATCGAACAGATTGGCTGTTGGGTATCTGAAGGGTTGGCATGTTGACGGGCTGATGTCCAGGCCTGAGTGCACCACATCCGGTCGGATTCTGATCCAACATGGTGGGACAGCCGCCTCCAAACATCCTGTGATCTACCTTCCCCGACAGTGGGGAATGTGGTAAATGGAAGCGGCAATTCAACCTGTTGCCTTAAGTTTCGGACTTTGGGGGGTTTGCTTCTCTTTCCATCTACTAGGGTGGTCGTGTTAATGGGCAAGAATTGCTGACTGTTGTAAGACATGCACTCTTGTCTCACTCGAACTAAGGAGTTCTTGAGAAACTGTAGTGAATTTTGAAGTAAACAGAGGGGGTACCAGAGAAATTACTTGGATTTATACTTAACAGCAGAGAAACAGGCCCACAGTGTCCATGCTGTCTGTCTACACTAATCTCATTTACCTGGGTTAGGTCCAAAGCTTTCTATGCCTTGGTGATTCACGTACTTGTCTAGATGTTGCTTAAATGCTGTGAGAATATCTTGCATTTCCTCACCCCAAATATCTGCTAACCTGTTTGCAATCTCCTGAAACTGCTGATTGTCACGAGAACCACACCCTCACTTTTATAGCCTGCACAACTTCATACTTCCTCTTGTCAGATCATCTCTAAGGGGGTGCCTCAATGTACTTCCATTTTTGCACATTTCCTTCAATAATTTTATCTTCGTCAAAGTTGAAGTAAAGGCCAACTCTGATTTGTTGGAGCATCAGGACAACCTTGAGGGGTTGAAAATGGCCTCTTCCTGCTCCCCAGGTTCATGCGAGTTGTAGTTGCAGAGCTGCCACTACTTTTGCGATAGGCATTCCTGGGGTGAGTGTCATCTTATCAGCGGGGCAGTGCTGGGGGATCTGGGCCATGTTTGATATCACTGTCATAGAGTCATACAACACGGAAACAGGCCCTTCAGCCCAACTGGTCCATGCTGACCAAGATTCCCACCTAAGGTAGTCCCATGTTTGGCCCATATCCCTCTAAACCTTTCCTATCCATGTACCTTTTGCCGATGTACCAAGTGCCTTTTGTTGTTAATGTACCCGCCTCAACCACTTCCACTGGCAGCTCATTCCATATACTCACCACCCTCTGGGTGAAAAAATTGCCTCTCAGGTTCCTATTAAATCTCTCCCCTCTCACTTTAAACCTGTGCCCTCTAGTTCTTGATTCCCCAACCCTGGGAAAAAGACTGTGGGCATTCACCCTATCTATGCCCCTTATGATCTTATACACCTCTATAAGATCACCCCTACACTCCAATGAATAAAGTCCCAATCTGCTCAACCTCTCTCCATAACCTCAGTCCCTCGAGTCCTGACAACATCATAAATCTCCTCTGCACCCTTTCCAGCTTAATGGCATCTTTGCTATAGCAGGGTGACCAAAACTGAACACAATACTCCAGATGCGTGGTAGTGGATAAGATTCAGCAGCCTGCCTTTCGAAGAACTACTGGGGCATTCTCCCTGGTTTCAATTCAGTATTTATCCATCACTCAAAATCACTCATGGAAAAACAAATTAGTCACTTAACTCGCTTGTTATTGGTGCATCCTGTACAAGTCTATCATGTTAAACTGTACCTCAAAGATCAACAAACAATCTGCTGGAGGATCACAGTGGGTTGAGCAGCATCTGCGGAGGGGTGGGAATTGTGAACGTTTCGCGTCGAAAGCCTGCATCAGGACTCTGACATCGAAACTGATGCAGGGTTTCAACCCGAAACGTCGACAATTCCTTCCGTCCCACAGATGTTGCTCAACCCACTGAGTTCCTCTGGCAGATTTTGTTGCGCCAGCTTCCAGTATGTAGTCTCTTGTGTCTCCACTGTACTTCAAAGACAACTCATGGCTGTGAAGTTCAAAACACTGGATATTCTTGGCAGTACAGTCTCTAAGCTATTCGGATTGAATTATAAACTATTTCCCTGGCTGCCATCTGTTACCCTCTTTGACTAGAGCAGCTCCTGAATTTTTGGGATGCACTTGTGCATCTGACATGCACTCGTACACATGCTCACCCTGTGATTATCTTCCTCTTGGCGTTTGGCCCAGCTTTCTAATTGCCAACGCCCTTGCTGTCAGTTCACCAATGTTATAGATGGGACGTACCTCTTGCGTGGCTCTGAGAAGAAGCAGCAGTCCTTGCTTAGTCATTTGGTTTAATTGTCTTGTTTGGCCAATCTATCGTCTTAAAATAGCCGAGGGCTTTGTTGATGTGGGACTTGCTGTGTCAACGTGCAGAGTCACAAAGTCGTACAGCACGGAAGCAGGCCCTTCGGCCCAACACGCCTACGCAGACCAAGATGCCGAACTGAGCTAGTCCCATTTTCCTGCCCTTATTCCTCTAAACCTTTCCCTTTTCTCGTTACCACCATCGCGGAGGAGGTACAGGAGCCCGATGAAGGGTCTCGGCCTGAAACGTCGACTTCATTTCCCTTCATAGATGCTGCCTGACCTGCTGAGTTCCTCAGCACCTTGTGTTGTTCCAGATTTCCAACACTTACAGTCTCTCTTGTGTCTCAGGTACAGGAACCTGAAGACCCACACTCAACAATTCAGTAACAGCTTCTCCCCCTCCGCTATCAGATTTCTGAACGGTCCATGAACGCTACTTCGTTATTCCTTTTTTTACACTATTTATTTATTTCTGTAATTTATAGTAATTTTATGTCTTTACACTGCACTGCTGCTGCAAAACAACACATTTCACGACATATAAGTCAGTGATGATAAACCTGATTTGGATTCTATCCATGTCCCTGTCCAAGTGCCTTTGAAATGTTAAACATAAAACATATATGGAACATCACAGTACAATACAGGCCCTTCAGCCCACGATGTTGTGCCAACATTTTATCCTGCTCTCAGATCTATCTAATCCTTTCCTCCCACATAGCCCTCCATTTTTCTATCGTTCATGTGGCTATCTAAGAGTCTCTTAAATGTCCCTAATGTATCTGCCGCCACCACCTCTGCTGGCAGTGCATTCCGTGCACCCACCACTCTGTGTAAAAAAAAAACTTGCTTCTTGCATCCCCCTTATACCTTCCTCCAATCACCTTAAAATTATGCTCCTTGCGTGAGCTATTTTCGCCCTGGGAAAAAGTCTCTGACTGTCCACTCGAACTATGCCTCTTATCTTGTACAACTCTATCAAGTCACCTCTCATCCTCCTCCTCTCCAAGGAGAAAAGCCCTAGCTCGCTCAACCTATCCTCATAAGACATGCTCTCTAATCCAGGCAGCATCCTGGTAAATCTCCTCTGCACCCTCTCTAAAGCTTCCACATCCTTCCTATAATGAGGCGACCAGAGCTGAACTCAATACTCCAAGTGTGGTCTAACCAGAGTTCTGTAGAACTGCAACATTACCTGGCAGCTCTTGAACTCAATACCCTGACTAATGAAGGCCAACACATCACAGGCCGCCTTAATAACCCTATCAACCTGTGCGGCAACCTTGAGGGATCAATGGAATGGACCCTAAGATCCCTGTGTTCCTCCACTGTTAAGAGTCCTGCCATTAACCTTGTATTCTGCCTTCAAATTCGATCTCCCCAAGGTGTCACTTCATACTTTTCCAGGTTGAACTCCATCTGCCATTTCTCAGCCCAGCTCTACATCCTATCAATGCCTTGTAACCTAAAGCAACCTTCTACACTATCCACAACACCACTAACCTTCGTTAATGTAATGAGGTTAATGTACCTACCTCAACCACTTCTGCAGGCAGCTCTTGCACCCTCTGTGTGGTGGGGATATGAATGAGCTGCCAGAAGTGGAAGATCAGGAGCTCATCTTTATCGTGTAAGAGGTCTGTTCAAGAGTCTGTTATCAATGTCTTATAACATAAGACTAAAGGAACAAGCCCAATTCTCATTGGAAGTTGACATGGGATCACTGATGGACTGAGGTTTCAGCTTTGGAAGGCAGCCCCTCCCCTGTTGGAAGTGGGCGAGGTGGGGAGCTGCATTCCGAGCTCAGGGACGTTGCTTTTGGTCCTTTCGTGAAGAGGTCCCGGGTAACAGTGGGAGAGGGAGTTCCTGCACCCCAGCAGGACTGGATTTTCCTGACGCGAGACTGAAACCTGAGCCAGCGACGTTTGCCAGGAGCAAACCGAGAGGCTCTGCTGTGCAGCGTGGAAAGTCTGAGCTGAGCGCTGGCTGAGTGTTATCCCGAAGGATATGTCAAGTTTCACTCACCAAACAAAATTGGCCCCAGGGAAGATTGAAGCCTGTCTTGGGTTTCAAAATGAATTGACCTGAATAAAGAATGAGTTTACATTTACACAGTGCTCCTAGAACACAAGGGCAGTCAAGGTTATAATGAGGTGGTCACTTTGGGCGATGACGTTGCACGCGCAATGTTGTAATGCCTAGAATCCTCCTTGGTGCTGTTCGCTGAGGGCCACACATCATCTCAGGTTGTCTGTGGCTGCGCAATTTATTACATTCATCCGAGGATGCAGGCAGCTTCTGAGCTTAACATTGCATTGGGGAGAAGGTTCCACTGGCAATGGGGTGCCAACCGCTCCAACCTCCAGCAGCGTGGACTCCCTCCCTACCCTGTCCTTCAGGTAGTCTGCTTCCCAGGGATGCTGCCTCCATAGTGCATCCTGTGCAGTAACTCAGTCACTGACCTGATCCCTTTAGAAACTCCAAATACAAAAGCTGGAGAGAACACACACCACCAAGCTCAAGGACAGCTTCTGTCCTGCTGTTGTCAGACTCTTGAACGGACCTCTAGTATGATGAAGATGAACTCTTGATCTCCCAGTCTACTCTGTTGTGGCCCTTGAATTTATTTGTCTACCTGCACTGCACTTTCTGTGTGACTGTAAGGCTATATACTGCATTCTGTTTTCCTTTTAACTGCCTTGATCTAGTTAGGTATGGAATGATCTCTCTGAACGGCACACTAATAAAAGCTTTTTACTGTATCTCAGTACACGTGACAATAATAAACCAATACCACAGCCCAATTTTTAGTCACCCCAGGTTTTGGACTTGAATCCACAAAACCATGTGCGTCTCATTATCCTTTCAGGCGAAGTTTAATCAAATGCCTCTTAGTTGGTTCTTTGCGTGCAGGGTTTGCCATTGTTGATGGAGTCTGTCCCCGTGAGAAAGGAAGAACAGAAGCCACAGGAGCTTTGTCTTCACAACTTGTAGCCTTGTGCAGATTTTGGTTCCTGGGTTGTTCAGGCATCGCTTCTACCCTGTACTCGATCTGTGTGGAGATGCAGTGAAGCAAATGCGCTCACCTACGGTCAAGGTTTCCTGATTTATAGTTGGTTGCCTCCTTTTTGTCATTATCTCCCTCGTATTGGTTTGTCTTTCCCCTCCCTGGACTCTGGCATAAATACATTTCAACTCTGGCTAATTATTTGGTTTAAGCTGTTTAACAATCATTTCCACTTCCTGCCACAGTTTGTTTGCGAGAATGCATTCGTGCATTTCCTTGAAATACAGTGAGCCAGGAATTGCTCAGAATGCTTACTGTCTTGTGTTCATTCACAGCTTCAAGGCCAGTAACATTCTTTAATGTAGTAATTTCTGTGCTGGGACATTTGCTACTTCCTGTATAAAAATTTCCTTGTTTAATTGGTAAGCACACCTGTCGGTCAAGGCCAGGATGTGCACAGATCTGTGGAGAGCTGCACTCGTAGAGATTGGGAGTAATTGCTTGAGATTGATTTGTGAGGACATTTTACTGACAACAAAAGGGAAGTTCACCACTCCAAAGCTCTGTAGTGGAAACAGAATCAACATCAGCACCTCTGTGGATGCTGGAGTTCTGAAATAAAACAAAATGCTGGAAACACTCAGCAAGTCAGGCAGCAACTGTGGAAAGAGGAACGGAGTTAATGTTTCGGGTTGGAGACCTTCGTCAGAACTGGGAATGAGGCAAAAGAAGCTCGTAAAGCGGCAGGGAGGGGAATGTCTCTGATGGGGGAGACTGGACTGACCATGGGTAAGCTTGTAAACAAGGTTATGTGGTCAGGGATGTTAATAGAAGCAGAAGGTGAGAACGTGGACAAAAAGAACCGAGACACAAGTGTGGGAGTTGCAAATGCAGAGCAGGAGGATGAGCCCGGCAGGTTAGGCTGGGTATGTCCTCCGCTCCCAGACACGAACAGAGGAGGGGGTTGGAAGGAAAACAAGCTGAACTAATATCACAAGTGGATGATTGATACAGGACAAAAATCAAGTGAGTTGAAGTTGTAGAATTCAATACCGTGTTCAGAAGGCAGGAACATGCCCAGACAGATGAGGTGCTATTCCTCAAGCTTGCGTTGGGCTTTGCTGTGGGAGTACAGGAGACTGCAGACCGATAAGTCAGAGGGACGGCCTCAACGTTGATTTCTTTAACTTCTGGGTCTGCCACGTTGAGGCCAGATGTAGGTTGGAGGAGCAACACCTTGTATTTCGCGTTGGTAGTCTCCAACCCGACGGCCTCAACATCGATTTCAGTAACCCCTCCCCTCTTCCCCTCCCCCTTTTCTCTCTCCTTTGTGTTCCCTCATTCCTGTGGCCCCCACCTGCATGATCTGCCCATTCCCTTCCCCTGCCCATCTATTCCCACCTCCTTCCCTTATCCCATGGTCTACCGCCCTCTTCTATCACCTCTCAGCTCCCTACATCTCCCCTCTTACCTTCCCCCCTCACCTGGTCCCACCTGTCACCTGCCTGCATGTATTCCTGCCACCGCCACCTTCTTATTCCGGCTTCTGCCCCCTTTTCCAGTTCTGATGAAGGGTCTCGACCCCAAAACGTCGACTGTTTATTTCTCCGTAGATGCTGCCTGACCTGCTGAGTTCCTCCAGCATTTTGGTGTGCGTTGCTGGGGAATTAAGGTGGCAGGCAGCGGGAAGCTTGGCGTCACACCCCTGCGGACTGAGCACATGTGCTTCGCTAAGTGATTGCCCAGTGTAGAGGAGACCACAGTGTGAACACCGATTGCAGTTGGAAGAAGTGCACGTGATCGCTGCTTCACCTGGAAAAACTGTCAGGGTCCGAAGGGAAGTGGTGAGAGGATGAGTGTTTCATCGCTTGTTACAAGAGAAAGGGCCGTGTGGTTAGTAGTAGAAGAATGGATCAGGGAGTCACAAAGGGAATGGTCCTTGTGAAATGCTGAAAGGGGAAGATGTGTCTGGTGGTGGAATCTTCAGTGCAGAAATTGCGGAGAATGATTCTGTTGACTGCAGAGGTTGGTGGGGTGGAAGGTGAGGACCAGGGGAACTCTGTCCTTGATCTGTCCTAGAGCAGAAGTTCGGGGAAGTGTTTGAGATGCGGTCACGGGCTTTGTTAACGATGGCAGAGGGGAACAAATGCCACAGAGATGGAAGAACTGGGAGAATGGAACAGAATCGCCCTCCCTCACTGTGCCTCACTCTCCCACCCTTGGCCCTGTTCTTGCTCCTGCTCCTTTTGTCCTCAGGCTGCACCCAACGCTCCCACCCTTTCCCGAACCTTTCTTATTGAATGGCAGAGCTGGCCATATGGCTGAACTCCTTCTATACCCACCTGGATGGGTGGAACCCTGGGGTCCCAAGGGGATACAACAAAGAGGGATGTGTGGTGACGTTCAGGGACGAGTGGATTGATTGGGCCTTCTCTGTGTTGCCACTCAGTCTGAGGTATTGCTTTCCAATGGTCAGCTCTCCTCCATGTTCTCCTGCCAAAGTAAGGGCCTTCTTCAAAACTTCAGGCACTTCTCTCCCTCCTCCACCATGAGTGTAAAATGAGTGCTTGATGAGATTGGTGCAGGATTAGTGTAAAATGGGTGCTCAGTGGTTAGCATAGACTCGGTGGGCCAAAGGGTCTGTTTCTGTGCTGTTTAACTCTTGTGTCACTTCACTGTTTAGACTCCTGCATCAGAAGAGTGTTGCCTCAAACTATGGTAGGACATGTGGAGTGAACAGTAGGGACCTTAAGAGCATTTGATGTATAGAGAGACCTTGGGTGCAAATCCATAGCTTGCTGAAAGTGGTGACACAGGTGGGTAGGGTAGTGAAGGAGTCATTTGGTATACTTGCCTTTGTAGGCTGAGGCATTGAGTACAAGAGCTAGAAGTCGCGTTGCAGCTAATAGAGTTATAACAGCATAGAAACAGGCCCTTCGGCCCAACTTGTCCGTGCTGACCAACATGCTTTCCTGAGCTAGTCCCACTTGCCTGCAGTCAGCCCATGTCCCTCTACACCTTTCCTATCTTGTACAAAACATTGGTTAGACCACATTTGGAGTGCTGTGTACAGTTCTGGTTACCACTCCACAGGAAGGATGTGGTAACAATAGAGAGAGAGAGTGCAGAAGAGATTCACCATTAAAAGAGATATTGGGCTCACTGGAACATCGGAGGCTGAGGGGTGACCTTGCAGAGGGGCATAGATAAGAGAGGGTCTTTTTTCCAGGGCAGGGAGTCTAGAACTAAAGGGCACAGGTTTAAGGTGAGGGGGGAGAGATTTGAAGTCAATCTGAGGGGTGGGTATATGGAATGAGCTGGTGGAGGCAGATACAATTACGAGTTTTAAATGGCATTTGTACGGCTACTTGGATAGGAAGGTGTAGAGGGAGAAGGGCCTAATATGAGCAAAACTAGAGTTTTAGGTGAGAGGGGAAAGATTTAAAAGGGACCCGAGGGGCAACTTCTTCACACACAGCGTGCTGGGTATATGGAACGAGCTGCCAGAGGAAATAGTTGAAGCAGGTACAACAATAACCTTTAAAGACACTTGGACGGGTGCACGGATAGGAAAGGTTGAGAGGGATATGGGCCAAACGCTGGCAAATGCAACTAGCTTAGATGGGAATCTTGGTCAACACAGAGGAGTTGGGCCGAAGGGCCTGTTTCAGTGCTGTATGACTGTGACTCTAAGTGGGACTAACGAAGGTGGCTGAAGGACCAGTTTGTGTTGTATGTGATCCTATGCTTCGTGTGGCAACTTGCTGTGTGTCACCTCATCCTGTCCACCACAGCGAGATCTCAGAGCGACTGCAGGCAGTGTTTGCTGTTGACCTGTGCCCCATCCATGGCTTGGGTCACCCTGGGAGTCATTGAGAATGGGTGGTTGCCAAGTCTGGAGGTTGAGCAGCTCTCTCACATGTCCTCATTAGTGGCAGACAAGGCTGTCATTGGTCGGTTGATCTCACAGTCCCAAAATACAAGCCTGTCACAGAACTTAACAGTTGCTTAAAGTATGTCCTGTGTAGTGTCCCTGATTGTGTGAGGCACCCTCCGTCTTGTGCCCAGCACTGCCTCGCTGCAGCTGACTGGATTGAGGTTTCTTTCCCTGTCCTGCAAGCATCAACTTAAGACATGAGATATTTATTTATTAGTCACGTGTACATTGAAACACACAGTGAAATATGTCTTTTTGCATTGCTAAGAATGTGCTGGGGGCAGCCTGCAACTGTCGTTACGCTTCTGGCGCCAACATAGCATGCCCACAACTTCCTAACCCGTACGTCTTTGGAATGTGGGAGGAAACCGGAGCACCCGGAGGAAACCCACGCAGACACTGGAAGAACGTACAAACTCCTTACAGACAGCGGCTGGAATTGAACCCGGGTCGCTGGCGCTGTAATAGCGTTACGCTAACCACTCTGCTACCGTGCTGCCCCAACAGGAAGGCTGCTGATCTCCTATCTCTTAACACTGGAGTTTGGCTTCCTGTAACTGGACTCATTTCCCTAGTGTGTGAAAAGTAAAGTTTTCAAAAAAAAAGACTGCAGAGGCTGGAAATTTAAAAGAAAATGAGGCTGGTCAGGCTGCACCTGACTGCTCCTCTTCCCACAACTGCGGGCTGACCTGCTGAACGTTTCCAGCTTGTTCTGGTTTTGTTTTCCGAAACAGGCCCACGAGACCTTGTCCACTGTCAGGCACCCATTTACACTGATCCTACAGGAATCCTGTCTTATTTTCTGCACATTCCCATGAACTACGCCCCCCACCCCATAGATTGTACTCCTCACCCAAACTCTTTGGGGGGGGGGGTGGGGGGAGTGGAAGAGGGAAAATCTACAGCAGCCCATTACCCCACCGACCCTGCACGTCATTGGGACGTGGGGGGAAACCCCACGCGGTCACAGGGAGAATGTGCAAACTCCACACAGACAGACAGCAGCAGAGGTCAGGTATTGAACCTAGGCTGCTGGCAAGGAGAGAGAGCAGCTCTCTCCACTGCCCCTCAGTGCATCTGACCAACATGTCAAGCAGAGCAGACTACGCACTGCCCTGCTGTTCAGAGCTGGGCTGGGGGGGTGGATTTGCGTAGTTCGTTTATTGTTGTCATGGGCAGATGTGGTATGAATGCCATGAAAATTAGCTTTCTGCAGCAGCAGCACAGTATGTTAAAAGACAAGGACAAACACAAGTTAATGTAAACTTAACGACACTAATGCAACTTGCGTAGACAATTTGCATCTTCACCCACAGCTTGAACTTCCTCATTAAAGCAGCCAGCTCGATCACCCACCCCGCTAGGCACCCCCTCCCTCCTCCACCAGTGCACAGTGGCTGCAGTGTGCACCGTCCACAAAATGCACTGCAGTTACTCGCCCGGGCTACTCCGCCAGCACCTCCCAAAACCCCCCCACCTCTCCCACTAAGGAAGAGGGCAGCAAGGGCAGGGAAACCACCACCCACATGCTGCCCTTTTGCTTGTTCTCAGAGTCTCTCTCTGATCTGTATATTTCTGCCTTCATCTCCCGCTCTCTTGTCCTGTTGTCTGGTGTCTCACACTCTGCCCTCTCTCCTCCTGAGTGGACTTCACACAGCTCCACTCACCCTAACTTTTAAGCCAGTCGTTTTTTTCTGGCGAAAATTGGGAATGAAATAAATGGAACCAATATTGCAGATTAAAAATGAATGCTAGTGCAGTGCAGCCCAGGGTACAGCCAGTGATGGTGAGGAGACAAGGTTGAGGGGCAGGAAGATCATGAAGTTCCCTTCTTTGTCCTCCTCCCAGAAGAGGGATCTGTGGGAAGAGCAGAGCTGTCAAAGGCCAGGGAGCCGGTTTCCTCGAGGGAGTTGTCATCCCCACAGGGTGTGGTGTTCTGTAATCAGCAGCACTGAAAGCAAATTTAACGTCACCACAGTTTAAGGTGTTGCAGACACACCCAGAACCTTGAGAACGTTTCTACTCAGTGTACACAGTTGAACATTTTACCAACCCCTCCCCTCTCTCTCTCCCTTACCTCTGGGCTGTCTCCAGTTATCCAACTCGTTGGTGAGACCGCACTTGGAGGATTGTGTGCAGTTCTGGTCGATACACTGTAGGAAGGATGTGATTTAGCTGGAAACGGTGCAGGATAGATTTGCGGGATGTTACTGGGACTGGAGGGCTTGAGTTACAAGGAGAGACTGGACAGGCTGGGACATTTTTCCCTGGAGTGAAGGAGGCTGAGGGGTGACCTTATAGTGGTTTATAAAATCATGAGGGGTATAGACAAGGTGGACAGTCACAGACCTCCCCAAGGTAGGGCGTCTAAAGGGGATCTGAGGGGCAAGTTTTCCACACAGAGGGTGGTGGGTGTGTGGAACGAGCTGCCAGAGGAGGTGGTAGAGGCGGGTGCAATACAATGCTTGAAAGACATTTGGACAGGTACGTGGATAGGAAAAGTTTAGAGGGATGTGAGCCAAACGCAACCAAATGGGATTAACGTAAATTGTCATGGTGGTCAGCATGATCAAGTTGGGCCGAAGGGCCTGTTTCATGCTGTATGAATCTTTTGCACGCTTTCCCTCTCACATACTCACCTGGCAGCTGCAGATAGGATAGGATCAGGGGGCTGAATGGCCTGCTAATAGCACAGCGTGGCCTCCAGCTGATGCCAGAGCAGGGGATAGGGCGTAAGGCTCTGGAATGCGAGGTGCCGACTCGATCTGTGATCGTTTTCCCCATTGTACGTTGCTATGTCAATATTCTTCCCCCCCCCCCCCCCCCCCGTTGCTGCACGAGGTGTCACGCTGCAGGCAGCAGCCACGAGTGGGCGTGCGGCTGGGTGCACTGGGACTGTGGTGTGAGTGGAGGTGGGGGTGGTGAACTGGAGCACATTTGGACCAAGCGAGAGTTCTCGCCCAGCACAGCTGTCCGCCTGATGCCCCAGCGAAAAGGTTCACAAGGCGCTGGCTGACGCAGCGGTCAACTTTCTTGCATCCACCTTGCTGGATTCAACCCGGGGCATGTCAGTGCTTGGCTGCAGATCAGCGGTGGTGTGTTTATTCACAGCCCCGAGAGCCGGGCAAGTGCCCACACTTCCATCTCCGCTTCCTTCTCTCTTTCAGATTGCTTTCGGGCTGGGGGGAGTGAGGGTGGCAAATGGCTGCAGGCCAGAGTCGCTGCTGACTCAAGCCGGCTCCCTCTCTGGGCACAAACTGTCCAAAACCGCAGTGACTGGAGTCGCACAATGTGGGAAACGGCTCACTGAGTTGGCTCGTGAATTGACTTGGCCATAGAAGACGGGGTAGTGGTGGAGGGGGTGTTATTGTGACCAGTGGTGTTCCACAAGGATTGGTGCTGGGCCTGTTGTTTTGTAATAGATATGAATGACTTGTACAAAAATGTAGATGGGTGGGTTAGTCAACGGTATACTCACTGTGTCCCAGGACACTGTGTCCACACCAACCCTCAAACACTCACAGAAGTCCTGGACTGATCTCATTTCATTCTCCTTGTACTGCTTCCCCATAGATTTTATCACTTACCTATACACTGAGGAGCACTCTGCCAGGAGAGGCGGTGGAATCAGACAGGATAGAGGCATTAGACGGATGTGAACAGGCCGGGAATGGAGGGATATGGTTCATGTGCAGGCAGCTGGGGTTAAGTTAATGTGACACCATAGTCAGCACAGATGTCATGGGCTGTTCCCGCACAGTGCTGTTCTGTGTTCTCAGGGCAATTCGTAGTGGCCAGTTAACTCTGAGATGTGGGGGGGGGAAAACAGGAGAACCCAGGGGAAACCCACATGGTCACGAGGAGAACGTGCACACTCCACACTCAAGAGACCGCCAGAGGTCGGGATCGAACCCGGGTCTCTGGAGCCATGAGGCAGCGGCTCTACCTGCTACGTCAACTGTACTGCCCCCAATTCCTCAGATGCTGCAATTTAGCATGAGGTTCATTCTGCAACCCCCCCCACCCCTCAACTCCCCGTTCCTGACGCAGAGACAAATTTCTTTGGCCGCCACGAGCTTTTCAGCAGGTCCACCTGTAAATCCCAGATCATTAAACCCTACACAAACAAATCTCTCGGAACCTTGTCACCAGCCAGAACTGGATTACTATTGGTTTCCGCCAGAGGCGCAAACAAAACCTCTTGCCTGCAATGGGAGTTGCTCAAACTCAGCAGGCCTGATCGTAATGTGAGAACACGGTCGCTCCCGCTCTCACCCTCCTCCTCCCACTCCTGCAACCCTCCCCGCACACGCAAACAGTGGACCTCGCTCAGAATGGCAAATAGAAGCTAAAAGCTGTGAGAGAGTTGTGGGGAGAATTTCGAATGCTTTGTACAGGCAATAGCAGACTCAAATTGATGTAAACCAGCTTTTTAGTTATCTCCAGGCAAGTGCATTGTACCCAAGCAGCTGGATTAGAGCCATAAAGTTGTACAGCACGCAAACAGGCCCTTCAGCCCAACTGGTCCATGCCGACCAAGGTTCCCACTTAAGTTAGTCCCATTTGCCTGCGTATTGGTATTGGTTTATTATTGTCACTTGTACCGAGGTACAGTGAAAAGCTTGTCTTACAAACCAATCATACAGGTCAATTCATTACACGGTGCAGTTACATTGGGTTAGTACAGAGTGCATTGAGGTAGTACAGGTAAAAACAATAACAGTACAGAGTAAAGTGTCACAGCTACAGAGAAAGTGCAGTGCAATAAGGTGCAAGGTCACAACAAGGTAGATCGTGAGGTCAGAGTCCATCTCATTGTATAAGGGAACCATTCAATAGTCTTATCACAGTGGGGTAGAAGCTGTCCTTGAGCCTGGTGGTACGTGCCCTCAGGCTCCTGTATCTTCTACCTGATGGAAGAGGAGAGAAGAAAGAATGTCCCGGGTGGGTGGGATCTTTGATTATGCTGCCTGCTTCATCAAGGCAGCGAGAGGTAAAGACAGAGTCCAAGGAGGGGAGGCTGGTGTCCGTGATGCACTGGGCTGTGTCCACAACTCTCTGCAGTTTCTTGCGGTCCTGGGCAGAGCAGTTGCCCCATATCCCTTAAACCTTTCCTGTTCATGTACCTGTCCAAGTAGCCATTAAATGTTGTTAATATACCTACCTCAACCACTTCCTCTGGCAGCTCGTTGCATATACCCAGCACCCTCAGGTTCCATTATGGATTATGTTCTAATTGACTTCAAATCTCCCCCTGGTTTCGACCCTGTAACCACCTCCTCAACCCTCCATATCCACGTCCCTCTGGTTCCAACCACCTGTGTATCCCCAATTTCCACCACTGGCAGCTGCGCCTTCAGTTGCTAGCACCCTGAGCTCGAGGAATTCCCTCCCTAAACCTCTCTGCTTTCCCTCCTTCAGTCGCTCATTGAAGCCACAAACATTCTGAACCAGCTTGAACCGAGTCCCAGGGCAATTACAGTACTGGCGTACTCACTGTGTCCCAGACCCCTTGCCCGCTCCCTATACTAGTCGGGTCTGATTGCCCTGCCCGTACTTTAGAGGCAAGGCCAAGTTGTAGGCTGATCCAGAAGGTTAAGGTGTGAGATCCGCTGTGAGTTGGTGTCATTGTGTTCAGAATTGACTTGCCCATAGACGGGGTAGTTGTGGAAGGGTGTCATTGTGTCTGTGACCAGTGGTGTTCTGCAGGCATCAGTGCTGGGACCTCTGTGTGTGATGTATATAAATACTTGGATGAAAATGAAGATGAGTAGGTTGGTAAGTTTGCAGACAGTACAAAGATTGGTGGAGTTGCAAGCAATGAAAGAAGGTTGGCAAAGGACACAGAAGGATATAGATCAGTTACGGATTATGGGCAGAGAAATGGCAGATGGAGTTTAATCCGGGCAAGTGTGAAGTGTTTGGGAGGTCTAATGTAAGGGGAAGGTATACAGTTAATGGCAGGGCCCTTAGCAGCATTAACGTAGAGGGGGAAACTGGGGTCCAAGTCCATAGCTCCCTGAAAGTGGCCACACAAGTAGATAGGGTGGTAAAGAAGGTGTGTGCTTGTCTTCATTGGTCAGGGCATTGTGTATAAGAGTCAAGAAGTCATGTTGCAGCTGTATAAAACTGGTTAGGCCACACTTGGAATACTTGGAGTATTCTGGTCACCCCATTACAGGAAGGATGTGGGGGTTTTGGAGAGGGTGCAGAAGAGGTTCACCGGGATGCTGCCTGGATTAGAGGGTATTAGCTATAAGGAGAGGTCAGACAAACTAAGCTTGTTTTCTCTGGAGCGTCGGAGGCTATAGGTTAGATGGTCAGAATCTTTTTCTCAGGGTAGAAATGTCAAATACTAGAGGGCATAGCTTTAAGGTGAGAGGGGGAAAGTTTAAAGGAGATATCCAGGACAAAATGTTACAGAGAGCGGTGGGTGCCTGGAATGGGCTGCCAGGGTGGTGGTGATATGATAGTGGTATTTAAGAGGCATTTAGACAAGAGGGATATGGATAATGTGCAGGTAGAAGGGATTAGTTTATTATGGCATCATGTTTGGTAAAGACTTTACAGGCTGAAGGGCCTGTGCTGCTGTCCTGTTCCTTGTTCTGTGTCTAAGTGAGAGCAGCAGGGTCTGCCGCTGAGTGCTCCCCTGTGTTCAGGTGGGCAGGGAGCTGGAGACTGAGCAGGAGTGTCATCCCTGAGAAACTATCTGCTCCCCCTGCAGAATAACAACAGCTCTCTGGTCTTGCTGCACTGCTCCCAGTACAACCTTGATCATCCTGTACAAAATGTGGGAGGACACTGCCAGCATGGTGGTGTTACCGTGTGATGTAGGCTTGTACAGGTAGCTCCAAGTATAGAGCTGACCATCAAACCTCATCGTGGGGAAACCGATATCGCACAAAGCCTCAGACTGGAACCGCAGCGTGTAGACAACTTTTCCATAGGTGTTGGTGTAACGTAAGAACCTGCTGTGATTTGACCCTGCATTTAATCTTATTTCTTTTGTTTCCTTGCAGTTGTTTCGTGAAGTACGAATAATGAAGATTCTGAATCATCCTAATATAGGTGAGAACTTGCTGCTTCGACCTAGCCTCGGCATAAGCCTCCTGCCCTTGCCCAGTGTAGCCTCGGGCTGGTTTTGGGGTTTTGGGCCTCGCACGCTCTCGCGGTGTATGGGGTTGGCACAACCTGGTGTTCTGCATCACTTGCACTCCCTGGATTCTGGCCTCGGGTTCCCATCACCGCAGCACTCCCCCATGCTGGCTGGGGAAAGGGCTGATATTACTTTGTCCGTGATCCATCCTGCTCAGTCCCACACATGGCCTCAGGCCACCCTAGATGAGGAACTGAAGGAAAGCCTCACAAATAAAACCACTGAGAGCAGCCTCCTTCCAAACGTGGGCTAATCGGTCTCATGTACCGAGATACAGTGAAAAACATTGCATGCCATCCAGACAGATCATTCCAAACACCAGTACATTGAGGTAGTACAAAGGAAAAAGGACTAATGGAATATAGTGTTACAGTCACAGAGAAAGTGCAGTGCAGGCAGACAATAAGGTGCAAGGGCCACGATGAGGTAGATTGAAAGATCAAGAGTTCAAGATCTTCATTGTACTCCGTTCAATAGTCTTATAACAGCGGGATAGAAGCTGTCGTTGAGCCTGGTGGTACGTGCTTTCAGGCTTTCGTATCTTCTGCCCAATGCAGTGGGGGGGAGAAGCAAGAGTGATCAGGGGGTGGGGGGAAGTGAGAATGACCAGGGTGGGAGGGGTCTTTGATTATGTTGGCTGCTTTCCCCAGGCAGCAGGAAGTGTAGACAGAGTCCATGGAGGAGAGGCTGGTTTGTGTGATGGACTGGGCTGTGTCCACAACTCTCTGGGCTTTGGGTGCTTTCAGTGAGAGCAGAGCAAGGTTCCTTCACGTTGCATTGCTCCTTCACTGGATGTCTGAACCCCAACACCAAATGAAGTTGCACTCATTTTAAAATTGGTTCATTATTGTCACACATACTGAGGTACAGTGGAAAACATGTCTTGCATACCATCCATACAGATCAATTCATCACATCAGTGCATTGAGGTAGTACAGGGTAAAACAACAGAATGCAGAATAAAGTGTTACAGTTGCAGAGAAAGTGCAGTGCAGGCAGACAATAAGGTGCATGATCATGACAAGGTAGATTGAGGTCAAGCGTCCATCTTATCGTACTAGGGAACTGCGTCTTATAACAGCGGGATGGAAGCTGTCCTTGAGCCTGGTAGTACATGCTTTCAGGCTTTTGTATCTTCTGCCCAGTAGAGGGGAGGAGAAGAGAGAATGGGGATTGAACCAGAGCTGGGAGGAGGAAGGGTGAGATGTTTGGCAGTCTATCACAGTCCTGAAACGTAACTGCAGACAGCTTCCCATTACCTGTGGCACCAGACACACCAAGCTCAGCACAGAAATTTACAACCATGAACTGTTCTATACTTCACCCCTTCCCTCCGGCAGAAGTTTGAAACCTTCCTGTGGCACTTTTTTAAACCTAATTTTATCTTTCTCTCTTGCAGTTAAATTATTTGAAGTTATAGAAACGGAGAAAACGCTGTATTTAGTGATGGAGTATGCCAGTGGGGGTGAGTATCTTGGTGTGGGATGGGTGTGTGAGAGAGCAGAATGACTGCCCTGTGTTGGTTGGAGCCACCAATGTGCAGTGGGTCTGAAACTCGCTTCCACCCCTTGGGGTCAGGTGCTCAGTGTGAGGGATACTCTTTACCCATCCTCTCACCAATAACTCGAGGGGGGAGCTTCTAGGAAAGACCACCTGTCTGTCTGCTGGATTGCTCCTAGTGTACCACCACTCCTCGCCCTTCCTGGGAGAGACCACCGTCACCTCTCCATGACCCAGCGACATTAACTGAACCCGTGTGGAACGCCAAGACCTTTGGTCACCCTAAACCCAAACACGTGGCTGTGTCACCACAGCATCGCTTGCCATTCAGGCCAGATTGGTGTGGACCTTACACCCATCTTAAAACCCTGGTGGCAACACTGGGTGTTTCGGACTGGTCGCTCCCTAATTTTTGAACGGGTCACTGAGTGAAGCAACCCACCTTCCGCTGGTCCAGTGAATAGATGGTTCCGTCTAAACTGTTGGGGAATTGCGAAACTCATCAGATGTCCCAAGGACCCACCACCTTCCTCATCTTATGAGGAGAGGTTGAGCGAGCTAGGGCTTTTCTCTTTGGAGAGGAGGAGGATGAGAGGTGACTTGATAGAGGTGTACAAGATGATAAGAGGCATAGATCAAGTGGACATTCAGAGACTTTTTCCCAGGGCGACAATGGCTAACACAAGGGGGCATAATTTTAAGGTGATTGGAGGAAGGTATAAGGGGGATGTCAGCGGTAAGTTTTCCACACAGAGAGTGGTGGGTGCGTGGAACGCACTGCCGGCAGAGGTTGTGGGGGCAGATACACTCATGACATTTAGATAAATATATGAATTGGAGAGGTGGGGAAAGTTCAGGAAAATAGCACTGTAGAAGATCAGCCATGATCTCAGTGGATGGAGTAGCAGGCTCGCGGGACAGAATGGCCTCCTCCTGCTCCTGTGTGGTAATCCATTGTCCACAGCACCTGATTTTCCCCTCAACCTTACCAGAACAATCCAGAGCGAGTTCATTTATACCTGGGTGTGTGGACATCGCTGACGTCAATTGTCCATCCCTGACTAGCCCCCAACCATGGACGGTGATAAACAACCACACTGGTGGTTCAGGAGTCTCAGAGAGGCCAGACTGGGGAAGGACAGCGCACTTCCTTCCCCGAAAGACGTCAGTGAACCAGGCACAACAGTCCAGTAGTTTTGTGGTTGCTGCACTATGAGTTCTGTAAAATTTACAGATTTATTTAATTCCCCAGCTGTGGTTGGTGGGACTCAGTTGTGTCCGGACCATTGATCCTAATGTTTGGCTGTTAGTCCTGTAACTTAACTACTGCACTGCCACAGTGAGCCCGGAGAGAAGTTGGTTGCTGGAGAAGACAGATTGTGAATTTCTCCCTGGTCGTCACTGCCTTTTGTCATGCTTGCACGCTATACATGTCTGTGGATCAATGACCAGTACTGAGGGACCGGTCAATACACGCGCCAGCGTTGCATTGCAGTACCTCTCTCACTTGTGAGGGTGGCTTGCAGGATCTTCTGTTCAATTTCCATGGCTAACCGTGCGTGCCTTCCTGCAGGAGAAGTCTTTGATTACTTAGTTGCGCATGGAAGAATGAAAGAGAAAGAAGCCCGAGCCAAATTTAGACAGGTAAGTGTCAACTCCGCGAGCCCAGGTGATTGACTGCCTGTCAGATTGGTGCCAGCTTCTCCCAGCTCTTCCTTGTTTCCTTATCTCTTCTACATCCCCCTCCCACCGGCCCTGCATCGTGCAGCGTCCATTCACTCCTTTCTTCCCTCTATCCGCTCCACCGTTCTGCCGTCTGTTCCCTCCTACCATCTCATTACCCTCTCTCCTAATGCCTGCCATAAACTTCCATGCCAACATTTCCCATTTGATTTTCCAATGTAAACAGTCACGGTGCAGTTCCAGCATCTGGCCACATGGTGTCCCTGTGAGGAGAATTTTTCCCCACTGCAGTTGAATTTCAAAGCCAAAGTGGAGTTTATTGTCAGGTGCACAAGTCCATGTGTGCACAGGTACAGTGAAAAACACCAGCATCACAGGCACATGGCAACATATAAGCAGCATTCACAGTTAAACACACTTTTTACAAGAAAGAACACAATTAGTACAAAAGAATAACAAAGTCCTTTTCAGTGCAGAGTGATCAAAGTGGTCACAGTGTTGCCAAACTGTACTGGTCAGGGTTGTGCCGGTTGGTTCAAGAACCGAATGGTTGAAGGGAAGTAGCTGTTCCTGAACCTGGTGGTGTGGGGACTTCAGGCTTCTGTACCTCCTGCCCGATGGGAGCTGCGAGAAGATGGCTCGGCCCGGATGGTGGAGATCTTTGAAAACAGATGTCGCCTTCTTGAGACAGCACCTGCTGTAGATATTACTGATGGTGGGGAGGGATGTGCCCGTGATGTGTTGGGCTGAGTCCACTACTCTCTGCAGCTTCTTGCGTTCCTGCACGTTTGAGTTGCCATACCAGACCATGATGTAACTAGTTTTGCCCATGCTTATGCCATTTGCCCGTGGCATCAGCTTTTTGGGGTTGGAGATCATTGTACTTGCCTGTGGGTTACTGAGACCTATAAAATCTCTGCCCACCCCTTGGAGACTCGATGTTCATTGACTGGCATCTAAAGCAATCCTTGTGCTTGGGAAGTTGAAGTAGGAGCTTGTTGCTAATCTGATGTTTCTCGGACTTGTGTTTTCTAGATAGTATCTGCTGTGCAATACTGTCACCAGAAGTGCATTGTCCATAGAGATCTGAAGGTAAGGGACATAGTTTCTCTCTATTTGTCTTGCCAGGGCATTCATTCTGAGAAGAACACTCTTGGGCAGCACTGACATTGAGTTATATCACTTCTTCACATTGTGCCTTGTTTGATTGCGAGCTTCTGCAATTGTCTTCAGAGAGTTATTACGCAGACTAGTTGAGGTGCATCTCATAATGCACCAAGGGGTTTGCCGCAAGGACTACTGTAACCCTGAAATGCATCAGACTCTGCAGGCACTCAGCTCACTGCTGCCGAATGGAGACTCGGGACGGAACACAAGAGGGTGGAGTTGTACAAAGCTCTGGTCACACCCTGGAATAACAACATTCAGTTCTGGGCCATGCACCTTCAAAGGAGAAACCGTCTTGGAGTGTCTGCTGGGCAGGTTTACTGGAACAACAAACAATCTGCTGGAGGAACTCCGCGGGTCGAGCAGTATCTGTGTGGCGGGGGAGAGGAGTTGTCGATGTTTCGGGTCAAAACCCTGCATCAGGATTGCTCTCTCTTCCTTCTCCTTCCCTCCACAGATGCTGCTCAGTCCACTGAGTTCCTCCAGCAGATTGTGTGTTGCTCCAGATTCCAGCGTCTGCAGTCTCCTGTGTCTCCAGGTTTACTAACACATTGGTGGCAATGGAATGACTTCTGAGTTTAGAACAACGGATCTCATTGAAGCGTACAAAATCCTTACAGGGCTTAACAGGCTGGGTGCAAGGAGGGAATTTCATCTACGGGATCCAAGGAACATAATCTCGATAAGGGGTGGGGACTGATGTTTAGGATGGAGATGGGGACAAATTTCTTCACTCAGAGGGTGGTGGATCTTGGAATTCTCTCTGTCGAAGAGCTGTGGAGATTTATTCAAAGCAGAGATGGATAGATTTCCAGGTATTAAGGGGATCAAGGCATATGGGGATAGTGCAGGAAAGTAGTTCTAAGGTAGATCAGCCATGACCTTGATGAATGGGGCAGCAGGACTGAAGGGCCAAATGGCCGCCTCCTATTTCTTATGGTTGGGAATTGTAGCCCCTTGAATATTGGGTATTGGAGGGATGGTCTAATTGGGAGTTGAGAGGGGATAATTAAATGGTATCTGGATGGAGAAACCTCTTAAATAGACAAGGCACAGAAGGATGCAGACCTAATTTGGTAAATGGGTTGGTGTAGATGGGTGGAAGAGTCAGCATGGATGTGGTGGGCCGAAGGGCCTGTTCCTGTCCTGTACGATTCTGTGACTATGATGCAGGAGTCAGGTGGCATGATCTCCGAGCAGGGCGGACCTGTCACCAAGCTTTGGTCTTTAAACTGATCAGAAGACTCAATGGGGTTGAGGGCTTCCCCTGAGTTAGAGGAGGGGCAAGGGTCTTTTGAAACGAGAGGGGTAAAGTGATCTGGGAAACTTTCCAAAGCCGACTCTCGTACCTGCTTTCCTGTGTCGTGACCGGCTGGTGGATCTCCATTTCTGTTCTGATTTTTGCGTACTTTCTCCCACCCAGGCAGAGAACTTGCTCTTAGACGGAGACATGCACATAAAAATAGCGGACTTTGGCTTCAGTAATGAGTTCACGCTGGGGAATAAGCTAGACACATTCTGCGGGAGTCCCCCTTACGCCGCCCCAGAGCTCTTCCAGGGGAAGAAGTACGACGGGCCAGAGGTGGACGTCTGGAGCCTTGGCGTGATCCTCTACACACTCGTGAGCGGCTCATTGCCCTTCGACGGTCAGAACTTGAAGGTATTGGGTCAAGCTGAGCTGGGCGTCTCCGAGTGGTGAGAGGTTTTGTTTCTGTGTTTGACAAGCAATATCATTTTCCCATCATTGAGTGATCCAATACCAGAGGGCATGCATTCAAAGTGACAGGGGGTAGGTTCAGAAGAGACGTGATGGGTAAGTTTTTTACTCAGAGCGGTGGATGCCTGGAATGTGTTACCTGATAGGGTGGTGGAGGCAAGTTCATTGGGGGCTTTTAAGAGGGGCTTGGATGGGCACATGAATGAGAGGAGAATGGAGGGATCTGGGCATTCTGTAGGTAGGAGGGATTAGCTATGTCGGCACAACATTGTGGGCCGAAGGGCCTGTTCTGTGCTGTACTGTTCTATGTTTCAAACAGAGAGAGACTAACCACCTCATTTCACTTCAGGATCAAACATCAGATTCAGTAGCACAAAATCTTTCAGTCAAGAGTGCAAGTGCTTTCCGATTTTCTTTTACCTGCTTTTCTCCCCCCACCACCCCCCCCCCCCCCCCCAACTCGTTTCCCATCCCAGACTGGGGGAGAGGGATGGCAGAGAGAGAGGCAGGCCTGTTGGCACGTCGAGTCCATGCTAACCGTTGAGTTCGGCCCATTTGTATTCATCCAATTTTCTCCCCACATTCCTACCAACACCCCCAGTTTCTACCCCTCACCACACACTAGGGGGGGCAACTTACAGCAGCCAATTCACCCACTGACCCCATACGTCGTTGGGATGCTGGAGGAAACCGGAGCACCCGGGGGAAACCTACGCGGTCACGGAGAATGCGCAAACTCTGGATATGCACACAGACAGCGCCGGCGGTCAGGATCAAACCCAGGTCTCTGGCAGTGTGAAGCGGGGGGTCTACCCAGTGTGCTGCCCTCAGACACCCTGCTTCCTCCCTGATGGCATGTGGCATGTCAACACGGTTAGTGAAAGGGATGCCTCTGTCTGATAGTGTGGCTGGGACTGGTATCAGACAGACCCAGGTCAGACTTGCTCCATATAGATGAAGAGGTTGCAAAAGCGAGTGTGTAAACCATAATTGCCTCTCGGAACTAAGTCGCTTGCAATCAGGATGACTTAAGCTGGAGTCTTGATGAAATTTGAAAAGGACTTTTTAAAAAAAAAGAAAATTGTAAAGCCATGCTGTTATATCTGCTGTGTGTGTGTCTGCAGGAGCTCCGGGAGAGGGTGCTGCGAGGCAAATACCGAATCCCCTTCTACATGTCCACAGACTGTGAAAATTTACTCAAGAAATTCCTGGTACTAAACCCCGCCAAACGCGGCAACTTAGAGGTGAGCTTGAGAGGCATTCGTGACGTGTTGCCAGGTTTCACAGGGCAGAGAAAAGCACAGTTGTTTGCCACTGCAGTGGGGCACAGTGCAGAGCGAGGTCTGTCAGGAGCAGGGTGCTCTCAATGGTCTGGTGCCCACAGACTGAAAATCTCCAGGAGGGTCTGAGGAGCAGCAGTGGGCAGAGTGTTCAGTTGGAGGGGCAGTGCTAAGAGAGTGCTGCACTACCAAGAGGGCAGGGCTTAAGGAGGGATCAGTGCAGAGGGAGCATTGAAACTGTGGGAGGGGGTGTGAGGGGGGAGTTCCTTGGGAGGGGTGGCGAGGGGTGGAGCCCCGCGAGAGGGGCAGTGCCTCGTTGCTGAGACCTTTTGAGTCTTATTAATCAGAGGCCTTTGCTTGACCTCTTGGATGTAAAAGATTCCTCAGGCTGTACCTCCTCCTGCACAGTATTCTCTTCTCAATGAGCTAAAAAGCCAGCGATCTGGTTACTTGTGTCCGGGACCCCACTGGGCTCAAATTGTTTGCTGAGTTCCTTCCGTAACAACGGTGGCAGAGCTCGATAAAACTGCCTCATTAGCTGGGAATTGCTCGGTCTGGCCCTGCCTGTGTTCAAACACAGCAGTAAGTCCAAGCCTCTCCTTGGTGAAACTGACCTCAGCCATTGCCTTGTGCAGCAAATCATGAAAGATCGGTGGATGAATGTCGGCCACGAAGACGACGAGCTGAAGCCCTATGTGGATCCCGAGCCAGATTACAAGGATCCCCGGCGGACAGGTAAGTTTCCCCAAGTGCCCGCTTGCCTCTTGCCGCAAGCCTTCAACTGCCAGCGGTTTAATGGCGTCTTCTCTGTGCTGCAGAGCTCATGGTTAACATGGGGTACTCGCGGGAGGAGATCACCGACTCCCTGGTGAACCAGAAGTACAACGAAGTCATGGCCACGTACCTGCTGCTGGGTTGGAAGACATCGGAGGTAAGTGGGGGCTGGGAATGGAGGGGTCAGGACCTGCCCCCATCATCCCATCCTGCCCCACTTGCCAATGTTACCTGTTCTACCTCACCCAGAGTTTAAGTAACTCCATTCTCCCCCTTGTTTAACACAACAGAAAGTTACCTGGCTAATTTAAGATAGTTATAGAGTCACAGAGTTGTACAGTATGGAAGCAAGCCCAGCTCGTCCGTGCCAACCAAGTTACCTACTTGGGCTACTCCCATTTCCCTGTGTTTGGCCCATGTCCCTCTAAAACTTTCCTATCTACGTACCCGTCGAAATGACTTCTAAACATTGTAATTGTACCCGCCTCTACCACTTCCTCTGGCAGCTCGTTCCACACACCCGCCACCCTCTGTGTGAAAAAACTTACCCCTCAGGTCTCTTTTAAATCTTTCTCCTTTCGCCTTAAACCTAGTTTGAGAATCCCCTACCCTGGGAAAAAGGCTGTGGCCATCCAACTTAACGATGCCCCTCGTCGTTTTGTAAACCTCTGTAAGGTCACCCCTCAGCCTCCTACGCTCCAGGGAAAACAGCCTCAGCCGATCTAGTCTCACCCTATAACTCAAGCCCTCCAGTCCTGCCCTTGGAGTATCTGAAGCTATTGCTGTAAATTGAATCATGTTCTGTAATTAACCTGTGATGAGAGGAAAGGATCATAAGGGATCAGTCAAAGAGGACTGAATCCGAATCTCAGAAACGTGCTCTTTCAGCCCATCTTGTCCATGCCGACCCTGGTGCCTATCCACGGATCTGGGCCTCGTACCTAATAATCCTGCCCCATTGCTAAGGATTGCAACATTTTCTGTTTGGCCCACAGCTGGAGGCGGACTCTCTCTCTACCAGTAACCTGTGCCTGAAGCCCCGCACTGACCATGCAAACAGTAACGCACAGTCACCCTCCAACAAGGTACAGCGGAGTGTCTCAGCCAGCCAAAAACAGCGGAGGTTCAGTGACCAAGGTAGGTCTGGCCACTTCTGACTGTCCAGCTTCTGGGGGAGTGGTGGGTATCATGACGAGACAAGACATCTTTATTAGTCACGTGTACATCGAAACACACAGTGAAATGCATTTTTTGCGTAGAGTGTTCTGGGTGCAGCCCCAAGTGTCACCACGCTTACCGGCGCCAACATAGCATGCCCACAACTTCCTAACCCATACGTCTTTGGAATGTGGGCGGAAACTGGAGCACCCGGAGGGAAAACCCACGCAGACACGGGGAGAACGTACAAACTCCTTACAGACAGTGGCTGGAATTGAACCCAGGTCCTGGCGATATAATAGTGTTACGCTAACCGCTACACTACTGTGCTTCGGTGGCTCAACAGCTCTCTGACCTTGCACCTTATTGTCTGCCTGCACTGCACTTTCTCTGTAACTGTGACACTTTATTCTGCATTCTGTTATTGTTTTCCCTTGTACTTCCTCAATAAACTGATGCGATGAATGATCTGTATGGACGGCACACAAAACAAAGTCTTTCACTGTACCTCGGTACATGTGACAATAATAAACCAACCTTTCACAGACAGACACATGGCCTCCATTGGAGTTGTAAGATTTCAATGATGTTAGTGTTCTAGTCTAAATTAATCAATGTCACAAGTTACAGGGGTGAGATGCAAACCTTTGGTTTATTTGTCCAGCCTCATCCCATATTGTACTGACTTCACAACCAGAATTTGGATAGGGATAGACCTCACGGTCCCTGGGCTGTAGGAGCTGGGAGAAGTCCATTCAGCCCATCTGCTCCATCCTGGTGCTCAGCTCACCCACCCACCCGGGGTTAACCTTGCCTGTTTGATTCTCGCTGCAGCTGGACCCAACGCTCCACGTCCAAGAGGAACCAGGCCAACAAGCACCGATTCCAAACACCCGGAGAGGAGAAGGACGGGTCCCAGCGCTCCAGCAGCAACGTCAAAGTGCCAGCCAGCCCCCACAGCGGTGCTGACAGGAAGAAAGTGGTCCCGTCCACTGCCATGGTGAGCCAAGCCACCGAAACACTCTCCGCCGCACAGGAACAGGCCCTTCGGCCCACCATGTCTGTGCCAAATACGAAGCCAATTTAAACTAAATCCCTTCTGCCTGCACATGGTCCACATCCCTCTATTCCCTGCACATTCACGTGTCTGTCTAACAGCCTCTTAAACACTTTGTATCTGCCATCCACCCCACCCCTGGCAGTACATTCCAGGCACCCACCGCCCTCTGTGTAAAAAAAAAACTTGCCCCGCACATCTCCTTAAACTTCCCCCTATCACCTGAAACACATGCCCTCTAGTATTTGACATTTCTACCCTGGGAAAAAGATTCTGACTGCTTACTCTATTTGTGCCTCTCATAATGTTATAAACCTCTATCAGGTCTCCCCTCAGCCTCCGCCGCTCCAGAGAAAACAACCCAAGTCTGTCCAACCTCTCCTTATAGCTCATGCCCTCTAATCAGGCAGCATCCTGGTGAACCTCTTCTGCACCCTCTCCACAATTCCTCCTGTAATGGGGGCGACCAGAATTGAATGCAATATTCCAGATGTGGCCCAGCCAGAGTTTTATAAAGCTGCAACTTGACTCCCTGACTCTTGAACTCAGTGCCTCAACTAATAAAGGCAAGCCTGCCTTACGCCCTCTTTACCACCCTATCAACCTGTGTGGCCACCTTCAGGGAGCGTTGGACTTGGACCCCAAGATCCCTCTGTACATCAGTGCTGTTAAGGGTCCTGCCATTAACTGTGTACTTTCCCCTTACATTTGACCTCCCAAAGTGCAACATCTCCCACTTGTATGGATTAAACTCCATCTGCCATTTCTCCACCCATATCTGTAACTGATCTATGTACCCATGGCTGTTAAACCTAAACATGTGTCTTTCCTCAACCCCCTCACAGAACAGTGCCCTTCCTACCAGCGTGGCCAGAGGCAGAAACTCCCCGATGGTGGACCGAGCCGGCGTCGGCCAGCAGGGCAGCATACACAACGGCAAAGACAGGTAACTAACACTAAGCTTTGGTGTTCCTTCCGCACCATGGCTCGTGGGTCCCTGACACTCGGGTGCAGCCTCGGCTCTTAGGGGACCCCCTGATTTGTCATCCTCTGAAGGAAGGGAGACGGGGGGCAGGTAGAAGGGAGACTGGCTCTAGGGGACACCCTGATTTGAGATAAAGAAAGGTAGACAGACCAGAAGGAGGTTGGTTGCAATTCTAAACTTTCTGAGCTGGTGTTGACCTCGTGCACTTTCTTTGTCATGGAACTGAAGGGTGCTGTGAGACTTCCTGCTGAAAGGTACCAAAAGGCACCGAGTCTGGGTTACCCCGAGGCAGAACTTCTCGTCCTCTTCTGCCTCATGAGCTCATTTAAACACGGGTGGCACACTGACACAGTGCCAGAGACCCGGGTTCGATCCCGACCTCCGGCGCTGTGTGTGTGTGTGGAGTTTGCACGTTCTCCCTGTGACCGCGTGGGTTTCCCCTGGTGCTCCCGTTCCCTCCCACATCCCAACCACGTGTGGGTCGGTGGGCTTAATTGCCCCCTAATGTGTAGGTGAACGGTAAAGTTGAAGGGAATGTGTGAAGAATAAAAAGGATTAATGTAGGGTTGATGGTCGGTATGGACTGAAGGGCCTGTTTCCATTGCTGTATCTCCGTGACGGTGAAATCCTTTGCAACACCAAAATGATGCTGGTGGTAAATCGGTTACCTTGTACAGTGAGAAAGCAAACCACAGCTTGCCATCAGCAACTGGGAATCACTGCCAGAGGTTTGCAATGAGTCTGAGACAGGCGCGAGCACTGGTGGGTTTGGGACGTGGAGCAAGAGAATGGCTAAGATCCAGAGTCTGGAGCACCTGAACTTAATAGAGACCCCGTATGGAGAGACAAGAGACAGCAGATGCTAGAATCTGGAGCAACATACAAACAGCTGGAGGAACTCAGCGGGTCGGGCAGCATCTTGTGCAGGGAGATGGACAGTTGACGTTTCGGGTCGAGACCCTTCACCTGGACTGAGAGGTGGAGGGGAGACGGCTGGTGCCTTCCATCTCCATCTCAATGTGCCCAAACCATTTGATAGCCGATTTATAGTCCCTGTTGTTGTGTAGGAGAGCTGGCAGCCGCTTTGTGCACAACGATATCTCAAAAGCCGCAAGCAAGGCAGGGGGAGGCCATTCGGCCCATTGTGCCCATGCAGAGCAGTCCCAACTGTCCTATTCCCCCTGCGCCCTTGCAGTTTATTCTCTTTCATCAGCTCCCCTGCTGTTCCTTTGCCTTTTACCTGCGCTAGGGATATTTTGTAGCAGCCAGTTACCGTACCAGCGTGTGCTTGGGAGGCAGGGAGGGAATCCCACGCGGTCATGGGAGTCAAAGTCGAGTTTATTGTCAGATGCACAAGTCCACGTGTGCACGGGTGCAATGAAAAACTTGCAGCAGCATCACAGGCACAGAGCACCAGATAAGCAGCATTCACAGGAAAACCAAAATGTAAATTATAGACAATTTTTACAAGAAAACACAATTGGAGCAAATAAAAATCAATTTTATTGCAAAGTGGTCCCAGTGTTGCTGTACTGAGGCAGTGATTAGGGTTGTGCCGGTCGGTTCAAGAACCGAATGGTTGAAGGGAAGTCGCTGTTCCTGAACCTGGTGGTGTGGGGACTTCAGGCTTCTGTACCTCCTGCCCGATGGGAGCTGCGAGAAGACGGCACAGCCCGGATGGTGGGGATCTTTGATAATGGATGTTGCCTTCTTGAGGGAGCACCTCCTGTAGATACTCCCAATGGTGGGGAGGGATGTGCCCGTGATGTATTGGGCTGAGTTTCTTACGTTCCTGCACATTCGAATTGCCATCCCAGACTGTGATGCAGCCAGTCAGGACACTTCCAACAGTACGCCTGTAGAAGTTCGTTGGAGTGTTCGGTGATGCTGTGAGCACGTAAACTGGGCACACTTGGCACTGGAGGTCGGGATCGAACCCAGGTCTCCGGAGCTGTGGGGCAGCGGGGTTAAACACTGGTCCACATATCTTGCAGAGATCCTTCCCCCACAGACTGTCCACATCCGGCCGGGGAACGCGGTGGAGATGGGAGGGAGGGGTGGCAGACGCAGTGCTCTAATTAAACTTTGTTCGCCCTGCAGCTCGTCGACACAGAGCTCCAGGATATCCTCCATGTCGGTGACCTCGGCAAGAACACGGCACACCAAATCCATGTCCACCTCAGTTCACCCTTCGAAATCCACGGGGAACAGCAGTGATTCGCAACGTCCCAGGCAAGCTGTCTGGGCACGGTGACCCCCGGGGTGGTGGGGACGGGTTGAGGGGCGATCAGGTTGTGACACTGCCTCAGAGGGTACACTTCCAAACGAAACAAGTGTTGCACTTGTGAGCTGTCCAAGGTGACCCACATGACAGCTCTCCACTTGAACATACGTACATGAAACACGGAACAGTACCACACAGGAACAGGCCCTTTGGCCCACCGTGTCTGTGCCAAACACGATGCCGAATTAAACTAAATCCCTTCTGTCTGCACACGGTCCGTCTCCCTCCATTCCCTGCATATTCATCTGTCTGTCTAATGGCCTCTTAAATGCCACTGTCGTATCTGCTTCCACCACCACCCCTGGCAGCCCATTCCAGGCACCCACCACTCTCTGTTTTAGAAAAAAATTAACACCGCACATCTCCTTTAAACTTTCTCAGTCACAGAGTCATACAGCACGGAAACAGGCCCTTTGGCCCAATTTGTCCATACTGACCAAGATGCCCACCTGAGCCACAGTCCCATCTAAGATAAGACACCTCCACTAGTCAAATGCACATCGAAACATACAGTGAAATGCATCCCCCGCATTTTCCTCAAAAAAGCACTTTCCTTAAACATTGTCCTCTGGTACTTGACATTCCTTCCCTAAGAAAAAAGGACTCCGGCTGTCTACTCTATCTGCTGCCTCTCATAATTTCTGTCAGCTCTCCCCTCAGCGTCCGCCGCTCCAGAGAAAACAACCCAAGTTTGTCCAACCTCTCCTTACAGCTCATGCCCTCCAATCCAGGTAGCATCCTGGTGAACCTCTTCTGCACCCTCTCCAAAGCCTTCACATCCTTCCTGTAAACGCACCATCCTCTCCACTTTTCACTGGTTCTGATTTCTGCACGGCAGTGTTGACAAGCCCAGAAAATGAAAATGAGCTTGACCCAGTACAGACTGTACTCCTCTAACTCCCTCTGGGACGAGTTAGGAGCAAAGAGACAAGGGGGCACTAGGACCCTGAGGCTGACCTCCCACACAACCAACTGAGAGATGGGGGTAGGGGAAGCCCTCTCTATTTATTATTCATGCATTCGACATCCAACCTTCCAGGAGGATCCTGCTGCACATTGCGAGATGATTCTCCTTCGTTATGTGCCTGCACTGTAGAGCGGATAGTAGAGAGGGAAAGGTGGGAATTAATATTCCCTGTCAGGGCCCCATATTCGGCCTTGGATGGTGAGCCACTGCGGGGGTCAGAGCAACCCTGTGGAAAATCACAGCCAAATACTACAAACAGGACCGGTCTGAGGGAGTGCCCTGTTCCAAGATCCTGTAAAACAGCCATGTCGTGCTTGAACGTTGCGCAGTCACGTTAACAACAAAGCATCCTTCCTGCGCCAATCCCAAAACAATGATGTGGTTCTGTGTAAAACACAAGCCAGTGCCAGATACCCTCAGCACTGCCTGCTCTGAGGGTGTGGCACTCCCTCAGCTCTCCACCTCTTTGTTGTATTTGTTCATTAAAATTCAAAAGTATGTAAATACAATGTCCAGATTCCAGCACTTGCAGTCTCGTTTCTATATAAATAATGTTCAGATCAACATTTTCATAGTAAGTGATGTTACTCCATTACATTAACATCGTCCATTTACAAACTTGGAAGTAATAGTTCATGGGGTTTCAGCACAAACTTTAATGTGTGTGCAGCAGAGCCCTGAGCTGTGGCCCATCCCCTCCCACTTTTTTCAGAAACACTTTTATTTACCTATTTCCAAAGTTCACAGCAATTTGTGTGGGTCCTTACGATGTATGCCCTCCATATTTGTGTTTTAAATTGGCAAATGTTCTTGCTGCCTATTTTGATGGTGAGGTCCACCATCAGGGACCCCCACAATCTGCGCCGTGCCCTCTTCTCGATGCTGCCATCAGGCAGGAGGTACAGGAGCCTGAAGACCCCACACCTCAAGGTTCAACAACAGCGTCTTCCCCACTGCCGTCAGGGTCTTGAACCCACCTGAGAAACCTTAGACTATCTTTCTTTCTTTCTCTCTCCACTTGCACTAGTGTTATGTTTATTTTGTTGTGTATAATTTATGGTAATTTAACTTGTGTCTGTGATGTACTGAGCTGCTGCTGCTGCAAAAGGCTAATTTTCACGGCAGTTGTACCCTGGGTGTGTGTGCCCGTGACAATAAACTTGAATGGGAAGGGAGTGAGATTGTAGCCCCCCGCCCCCCACAGCCTGCCAAGGTTATCAGAGTCAGGTTTATTATCACTGACATACATTGTGAAATTAGTTGTTTTGCGGCAGCAGTACGGTGCAAGACATAAAATTAGTAGAAGTTACAAAATTAAGTAGTGCAAAAGAAGAATAACAAGGCAGTGTTCATGGGTTCATGGACCGTTCAGAAATCTGATGGCGGAGGGGAAGAAGCTGTTCCTAAAACGCTGAGTGTGGGTCTTCAGGCTCCTGTACCTCAGTTCCCAGAGTTTCTACTGTGCAGGAGTCCCTCTGAATCACAGCCATGTTTTGCCTTGTCAAGTCGAGTTTACTGTCAGATGCACGGTCCATGTGTGCACAGGTGCAGTGAGAAACTTACCTGCAGCGGCATCGCAGGCACAGAGCATGATGTGAGCGGCATTCACAAGAAAAACATAAATTAACCAAATTATACACAATCTTTACAAGAAAGAACACAATTAGAACAAAACAAAGCCAAGTCAGTGCAGTGATCCTGGTGTTGCTAAAGTGTGTGTGCGCTTCCATGGGTCCCTTTAATGTGCCTTCCCTCCTCTCCCCCCTTACAGCACAGCCCCGCAGCGGATTCCTGTCACCTCTCCTTCCGCTCACAACATCAGCAGCAACATGGCCGATCACAGCAACTTCCCCCGGGGCGTGGCTAGCCGGCGCACCATCGACGGAGGCCAGCTCCGACAGTTCCGCGATCAACAGAACACCGCCTACAACGGGCCCCCTGCCTCGCCCACGCTTTCCCATGGCAACAGCCAGCCACGGAGAGGGGCATCCGGCAGCATCTTCAGCAAGTTCACCTCCAAGTTTGTGCGCAGGTAAGGAACTCTTCTCTGGTTTCCCCCTCTTATTCGGGACCCCCCAACAGTCTTCTGTCCAGAAGCACACCTCCCTCAGAATCAGGACCCATCTACCCCTCTGTTCCCCAACCCAGAATGTGAAGGGAGTTGGATAATACCCGAGGACAAGATCTTCGAACTTGTTGCAAAGAGGGAAGTGGTGGGGCTGGATAGATCTAATGCAGAGCTGGCACAGGCATGTTGTGTGGAGCGGGCTCCTCCTGAGCTGTGTGGTTATCCCGACACAGGCCAAGGCGTTGGCTGCTCCCTCCCCTCCCTCCCTCCCTTCCTTCAGTAGTATCTCACGGGGGACCTGAGAAGCGCCTCGTTGTGCATTGCTGCTCTATTGTTTAGACGACCCTACGTAGACATCCCTATCCAACTCCCTGCTTGCCCCCGACCATCTTCCACCAGTGGCCGAGTCTGTCACCAACCTACACAAGGCGGCAGTCTGCCACGACCTTGGTTCAGGAGTTCACAGGCTTAAAGAGCATAGGGTCAGGGGAAGCCCACGGTGGGTTTGGGGGGGGGGGGGGTGCCCCAACTATGAGAGGCGGGGTCAGGGAGAGGGGCTCCCCACTGTGGGAGACGGGGTTGGGGGCTAACGAGCCTGGGGAGAGTTTGGTTTGGGGAAGGAGGACATGGAATGGGCTGAGCTTCGAGGACCCTGGTCTGTGCCCGATAAGATGGGCTCAATCTGCCCACAGTTGTCAGGCTCATTTCCAAGCCCTTGCGTACATAGCAACAGCAGAGTCATTGTAGACACGAGACTGCAGCTGCTGGAACCTGGAGCAACACACAAAACGCTGGAGGAACTCAACGGGTCAGGCAGCATCTGTGGATGGAAATGGACAGTTGACGTTTCAGGTCGAGACCCTTCATCTGGACTAGTCTCGACCCACTGAGTTCCTCCAGCACCAGTGAGGTCATTGTAGCTGACGTAGTAAATGGTACAGTCAACTCAAAGGAAGGCACGTTATTGACCCAAGTGGTCGGAGGTGGAAGGGATATCGGTGCACTGTGCAAGGGTTTCTTTGGAACTGGGACTATTCACTATTCACCGCATTTGTAAAGTGGCTTGTGTGGTGAGAGAGAGAGGCTTCCACTGACACACAGATCGGTGGTGTTGTTAGCAGTGTAGGGAGAGGCTTAAATTCCAAGCTGGCATTGATAGGCTGAGTCTATGTGTTGGTGAGTGGGTTTCACTGTGGGCAAATGAGAGACCAAATGGAGAGCCGAGAGGCAGGAAATCCCAGAGAATCTTGGGGTTCAGTGTGCACTGATCCTTGAGTCACAGATGTGTGTGGGTAAGAGTCAAGGTGGTGAATAGAAGGCTGGCCTTTGGAATTGGCTTATTATTGTCACATGTACCAAGGTATGGTGAAAATCTTTATGCATGCCATCCATACAGATCATTTCATTACATCAGTGCTTTGAGGTAGTACAAGGGATTACAATAACAGAATGCAGAATAAAGTGTTACAGTTACAGAGAAAGTGCAGTGCAGGCAGACAATAAGGTGCAAGGGCCACGACGAGGTAGATTGTGAGGTCAAGAGTTCATTTTTATTGTACAAGAGGTCCATTCAAGAGTCTTACAACAGCGGGATAGAAGCTGTCCTTGAGCCTGGTGGTACATGTTTTCAATATTTTATATCTTCTGCCCAATGGGAGGGGGGAGAAGAGAGAATGTCCGGGGTGGGAGGGGTCCTTGATTATGTTGGCTGCTTTTTTGAGGCAGTGGGAAGTGTAGACAGAGTCCGCAGAGGGGAGGGTGGTTTCTGTTGATGTGCTGGGCTGTGTCCACAACTTTCTGCAGTTTCTTGCGGTCACGGGCAGAGCAGTTGCCGTCCCAAGCTGTGATGCATCCAGGTAGGAGGCTTTCTGTGGTGCATCGATAAAAATTGCTGAGGATCAAAGGGTACATGCTGAACTTTCAGAGGATTGGAGTGCAAGGCGACAGTTGCTCTCCAGCCAGACACAACCCTGGCTAGATGACCGGGAGCATCCGGGGCCACACCTCACAAAGGGAAAGCTGACCTAAGAGGGAGGGCTGTGTAGATTCACCAGACTTGGTAGGAAATAGCTTCTCGACCTATTCAATTGAATTCTTTCAAATAGCCCGGAGGGTCATTTACAAAGCAGCTGCAAGAGCACTTGTAGCCAAGGTTTAGTTGGCTATGGACCTAGTGTCACAGAGTCATACAGCACAGAAACAGTCCCTACAGCCCAACTCGTCCATGCCGACCAACTGGTCTACTTGAGCTAGTCCCATTTGCCCGCGTTTGGCCCGTATCCCTCTAAACCTTCCCTATCCATTTACCTGTCCACGTGTCTTTTAAACACTGTAGTTGTACCCACCTCTGCCACTTCTTCTGGCAGCTTGTTCCATATCCCACCACCCTCTGTGACCCTCTTAATTCATTCTACTCTCACCTTAACCTGTGCCCTCTAGTTTTAGACTCCCCTACCCTGGGGAAAAGTCTGTGACCATTCACCCTATCAACACTCCTCATGATTTCATAAATCTCTCAGCCTTCTCCGCTCCTGGGAAAACAGTCTCAGCCTGTCCAGTCTCTCCTTATAACTCAAGCTCTCCAGTCCAGGCAGCATTTGTCTAAATACTACTTAAATGTTGAGAGTCTCTGTGTCCACCATGTCTTCAGGCAGTATGTTCCAGACTCTAACCACCCACTAGGTGAAAAGATTTCCTCTCAAGTCCCCTCTAAACTTCTTGCGGTTCACCTTAAATGTATACCCTCTTGTCTTAGACCCCCCCACCATGTGGAACAGATTCTAACTATCTAACCCCTGCATAATTTTCTATCTATCAGGTCCCCTCTCAGCCTCCTCTGCTCCAGGGAGAACAATCACGGCCCAGTGTCTCCTTGTAACTGAAATGCTCCATCCTAGGCAGCACCCTGGTGAATCTCCCCTGCACCCTCTCCAGTGCAGTCTCCTCCCTCCTGCAGTGCGGTGACCGGAACTGCACGCAGTGCTCCAGCTGTGACCTAACTGGCATTTTATAAAGTTGTAATGTGACTCCTGCTATGTCTGTGCTATGGCCAATGAATGCAAGCATCGCACGTACCACCACCACCTCCATCAGTGCTGCCACTTTTGGGGATCGCTGCTCCTACCCTGAGGTGTGTCTGTTCATTAACACCCACTAGGGCCCATTTACTGTGCTGGTAAATGGAATTGGCGTGGGTGGATAGTCAATGGTCAGCATGGCTGTGGTGGGCTGAAGGGCCTCTCTCTATGCTGTCTGACTCTATGAGATACTTTAGTCTTCAATTACCCAAACACATACAAGCCTACCGGAGGACTATCCCCAGACCCCTGGCTCACGACGGACCTCACTGGCTGGGGTTCCTCCAGGTCTTTGCTGGGTCTTCTGTTCCTCACCTTGGGGGAAACTGGATTGGATCCGATTGTCCCCCCTGACACAGGGCTGGGAATGAGAAGTCCATCCCTGCTGTCTGTGATCACCCTGGTTCCCAATCCCTCCCACAACCTCGTCTCTGTCTTGTGTACCAGTGATTGGTACTGGGACCTTCGTGGTTTGTGATGTATATTAACGTCTTGGATGCAGGAGGTATCATTGGTGGGTTTGCGAATGGCATGTGGTGTTGTGGATGGGGAGGAAGGTTGTCTAGGGCTACAGCAGGAGGTGTATTTCAGATGGAAAGTTGGGCGGACCGTTGGCAGATGGAATTAATCCTGGTAAGTGTGAGCTGATGCATCTTGGTAAATTGGTTTATTATTGTCACGTGTATTGAGGTACGGTGAAAAACTTGTTTTGCATACCATCCATACAGATCAATTCATTACAACAGTGCATCGAGGTAGTACAAGGCAAAACAATAACAGAATGCAGAATAAAGTGTCACAGTTACAGAGAAAGTGCAGTGCAGGCAGACAATAAGGTGCAAGTGCTGTGACAAGGTAGATTGTGAGGTCAAGTGTCCATTTTATCCTACTAGGGGACTATTCAATAGTCTAATAACAGTGGGCTGGAAGCTGCGCTTGAGCCCGATGGTACGTGCTTTCAGGCTTTTGTATCTTCTGACTGATGGGAGGGGGGAGAAGAGAGAATGTCCAAGGTGGGTGGGGTCTTTGATTATGCTGGTGCTTTACTGAGGCAGCGGGAAGTGTAGACAGAGTCCATGGAGGGGAGGCTGGTTTCCGTGATGCGCTGGGCTGTGTCCACAACTCTCTGCAGTTTCTTGCGGTCACGGGCAGAGCAGTTGCCATCCCAAGCTGTGATGCATCCAGATAGGTTGCTTTCTCTGGTGCATTGATTAAAAATTAGTGAAGGTTATGCCAAATTTCTCTACCCTCCTGAGGAAGTAGAGGTGTTGGTGAGCTTTCTTGGCCGTGGCATCTACATGGTTGGACCAGGACAGACTATTCTGAAGTCAATGACCAGTTCTTTTGTTTTGCTGACATTGAGGGGAAGGTTATTGTCATGACACCATGTCACTAGGCTCCCTATCTCCTTCCTGCACTCCGACTCATCGTTATTTGAGATACGGCCCACTACGGTGGTATCGTCTGCAAACTTGTAGATGGAGTTAGAGCATAGGAAGGATGTGACTAGGCTGGAGAGGGGGCAGAAGAGATTCACAAGGATGTTACTGGGACTGGAGGGCTTGAGTTATAAGGAGAGGCTGGACAGGCTGGGACTGTTTTCCCTGGAGGCTGAGGGGTGACCTTAAGGAGGTTTATAAAGCCATGAGGGGATCGATAAGGTGAATGGAAAAACTTGCCTGTGATGCTGCTGCAAGTAAGTTTTTCATTGCACCTGTGCTGTGCACACATGGACTTGTGCATCTGACAGTAAGCTCGACTTTGACTTTAGGGTAGGTAGTCACAGTTTTTATCCCAGGGTAGAGAAGCGTAAAACCGGAGGCATAGATTTAAGGTGAGAGGGGAAAGATTTAAAGGCGAAGTCTTTTCACACAGAGCGGCTGATATCTGGAATGCGCTGCCAGAGGAGGTGACGGAATCGGATACAATCACCGTGTTTGAGATATTTTGACAGAAAAAGTCGAGGCATGGGAGGATACGGTTCTATTGCGGGCAAATGGGATTAGTGGAGATGGGCAATAGGGTCAGCATGGATGTGGTGGGCCGAAGGGCCTGTTTCTATGAGCTGTACAACTTTAGGATGCTAAGAAAGGGTCACAGAGGGAAGCGAATAGACTGGCGGACCGCGGAGCGGTGGGATGGCTGTCTGGAGGAGATACTGTCCCGTTTTCCGACAAGCCCAACTCCTGGTGTGGAGACAGCCGTCCCACTGCAGCCTTGTACCGTGTTTGGGGGTCGGAGCCCCGCTGCGGGTCGCCTCGTGCTGAGGGCTGACTCCAGTCCCACTTGGAGTCTCGCCAACTGTGCCCCCCACCCCCCCGGAACACCGAGAGGGCCGTCACAAACCAAGCCCAGGGAGGCTGCCGGTGAGAGTGAAGCTCACGCAGTGGGTGGCTTGGGACTGGCCCGTCCTCTGGCGGCTGTGACCTGTGATCCGCGGGCGCCCAACCCCCTCCCCTTTCCACAGCCCGCAGAATGTCTCCGTGGTCAACAATTTAAAGATAGTCGCACATCTATTACCCTCCCTGCTGGGTAAATGTTCCCACGGTAACATGGAGATGGGAGAGGTTTGGTGCTGTTGCTCTTGGCTAAGAGATCCAGGGCTGAGCTCTCCCACCAAAGCAGCAGAGCTCGCTCCCTCCCCTCCCTGCCCCTTGCCCCCACCCCAGCTCTCTCTCCTCTCCCCTCCTTCCCCACCACTTCTCCTGGCCCCCTTCCCTATGACACGGCACCCACCACACCGCTCACCTGCTGTGTCTGTCTGTCTGTCCCTCTTCACAACGCAGATCCCCTTAGAGACACTTCCCCGAAGAGAGTCAGGTACAGTTCCCCTGCATTGAAGGCACTTCCTCTCAACAGCTGACCCTGCACGGTCTTAACTAAAGGATTGACCCTCTAACAATCACACCCGATATTACAGGACTTTATGTAAATCGTACGTTGTTGTGACCTTGTAACGGGACTGTGTATAAAGTCACATCATTCACTTTATTCTAGTTTATTCCTCATTGTTGCATCTGGGAACCCTAGTGTTGGGGGCATTAGGGTGGGCACATCCCCAATTTGAAATCAAAGATTTTGACGTTACTTAGTGCTTGGATTATTTTTTTTAAAAAATCATTAAAAAGGAGTGCAGTAATTCTGGAAGCATTGAGATCGGTTTGGTCAGAACGTAACGCGTGAACCTGGAAATGGCGTCAGAAGAGCCTGCAGCTCCACCGTTGTTGGGAGGGTCATTACACCTTGACGTTTACATGGGTAAATTCCATGGTAAAACGTGACGCCACAGGAAGATGTAAATGGAGGGAAATTCTGTCGGAAAGAAATAAGAATGAACGCTTAATTTTTAAATTTATGGATAAGAGCTTCCTTGTATTAATTAGTGGGGGCAGTGGGTAGAGCCGCTGCCTCACAGCTCCAGAGACCCAGGTTCGATCCCGACCTCTGGCGCTGTGTGTGTGTGGAGTTTGCATGTTCTCCCTGTGACCGCGTGGGTTTCCCTCAGGTGCTGCGGTTTCCTCCCACATCCCAACGACGTGCGGGGTCGGTGGGTTAATTGTAACTTAATCCTGCTTGCACTGCTAGTTTGCTTGTACTGTAAATTTCCCCTAGTGTCTGTCTGTGTGTTGGTAGAACCGTGGGGGAGTTGACAGCAGTGTGGGGAAGAGTAAACTGAGATTATTTTAAATGGGTGTTTGATGGTCAGCACGGACTCGGTGGGCCGAAGGGCCTGTTTCTGCTCTCTGTGACTCTGACAGTATTAAACACGCCTGCTTCATGCAAGTTGTGCAGTAGTTTTCCTGTCAGGGGCAGAATGAAGGGGAGTGGTCTTGTGTGGGAGGGCTTGTTCATTGTTGGCGATTCTGGGGTTCAGCGTGGCCTCCTGATCCTCCCCCCCCCCCCCCCCCCCGTGTTGTGCGTCAGTGAGTCATGTCCCTCTTTGTGTTGTGTCCATGTTCTGCTGTTTCGAAGGTGGGGGATCTGCTCAGACTGCCTGGTCTCCATCCCCCTGAACCCCTCTGGTCCAGTAAATTGATCTGTCTCTGGCTTGGGGGGGTGGCCGCTTCACTTCACTCTGCCCCCTCACCCAGTGCCCATGAGAGGTGATGCCTGAACCACGTCTCCCCTGTCTCCTGCGATGGCCCCGATGTGAGGCGACCTTCTCCCGGTGTGCCGGGGGTGAACTCACAGCTGGGTCACTGGACAGATGCCTGGAGACATTGGGAAGGAATGGAGCAAGATGTCTCCGGTTGCATCTCACCAGCAGCCCCCATCCCCTCTGTTCCTGGCTGTTCGGTCGGCTCGGGAACAGTGAACCCACCCAGCTAAAAATGGAGCAGAAGTAGGGCCACCCGGCCCCTCTAACCTGTCCCACCATTCTATATGATCCTGGCTGATCCGCCCCAGACCTCAGCTACTCCTCCATCCCAGTTTCCCATTGCCCCCAATTCCCCTCACCCCCCCCCCCCCCCAAGTAATCCAGCCTCCGCAACCCTCTGAGGCAGGGAATTCCAGAGATTCACACCCCCGCCCCCCCGTGAGAAGCAGTCCCTCAGTGTTAAATGACCACCCCCTAATCCTGTAACTCTGTCCCCTTGTCTGAGATTCTCCCACTGGTGGAAGGATCTCCACATCTCCCCTGTCATGACCTCTCAGGGTCTTGCATGTTTCAATAAGATCCCCCTTCATCCTTCTAAAGTCCAGTGGAAATGCATGTAATTCTAGATTAGTTTATTGTCATATACACCAGGGTTCAATGAAACTCCTTGCTGGTGTGAAGCTCACAGAGTGAACAGTGTACACGGTAGTCACCCTCTTGTCCCAGGAGTTAGCCCAGGGAGGGCGAGTGAGATCGGTGAGCCCCATTGTGGGTGCGAGCTCAATGGGTTCGCCCAGCTCCTGGGGTGGGTGGGGGCGTCACTCTGTCCCACACCCCTGCTCTATCTCTGCCTCCTGTGCTGGGCATTTCCTTGCAGTGCCGAGCTCTGCCCTCCCACAAACCAGGCGCTGCAGTAACGTCATTCAGCGAGATGCTGCCCCACTGTTCACATCTCACCTGTGTTCAGGGTGGGCTGAGAGATCAGAAGCTCTCTGAGCTCCTCAGTCCAGCCTCTCCCGTTGGAATGCACGGCGTACAGACTCCGGGTGGGAGGGGGGGTGGGGGGGGGGTTGGGGGTGGGGGAGGGAAGCTGGATTACAATGCCCCCCACAGTCGAATTGTAGTCTCGGCTTCACACCAAGTGCCTCTATCCCCTACAACAGACGGGGACAACACAGACCCCTCCAGGTCACACACCGTCCCACCTCGGAAAAACATGGGGCTGCTCCCTCACCATGGGGCTAATTCCCCTCCCCCCCCTCCCTCCCCCCCTCCCTCCAGCGACACACACACGCGAGTGGTCCAGGGCAGGGGGAGGTTAGACCTGCCCAGCACATTCCCAATGCCAGCCTCTCGCCTCCCAATAAATCAGGAACAAAAGCCCTTGCTGCTCTCCAGGGCAGCGGTGGAAGCGGGCAGTGCGGTTGGAGGGAGCGCGGGGTGTGTTGGGGGTCTCGGTGATGTGCGCTTCAGCCGTCAGAGCCTTGTGTCGCTCTGTGTGTGACTCATTCACCCTTCACACCTCTCCTCTTGTTTCTGTTTTTAGAAATCTGTCTTTCAGATTTGCGAGAAGGTAGGAACACGGCCGCTGTACGTTCTGTGCGAGTTACGTTACTAACACGCTGGCTGTTGGCCCCCCGACCCACCTCCCTCCTTCCCCATCCCCTCACCCAGCCTCCTCTCTTCCTGTCTTGTTCTGTGTGTTTGTTGTTTTCGGGGAGGGGGTTAACGGGGGCAAGTGGGAGGGTGGGGGTTGTTTCTTTCCAAGGTGCATGTTGTTTCGAGAGGTTGGGAAGGGTGACTGGTGCTCAGGAGGGACTAGGGGCGGGGGTTTGTCAGCAGGGAGGGGGATGTGTGTGCGTGTGTGTGAGCAGACCGCTCCCACTAGGAATGAAAGGCAGCCGACAACTTCACCCAGCGTCCTGTCTCCCAGTCACAGCCCCCCCCCCCCCCCCCCCCCCGGTGTCCTGTCTCCCAGTCATTTACCCCCATCCCAATGCCAACTCTGTGGTGCCCCCCAGAGGGGCAGTGGGGGTGGGCGGGAACGACCTGCTCTCCCACCACATTGGAGCCATCCCATCACTGCTGCTGCAGCCCACTTCCCGACTCCCAACCTGTGCGGATTGGACCTTCCGTAATGGAGGTGGCACCGTGTCCTGCTTCACAGAAGCTGCTGGGGCATTGGATCAGGGGTGGTTTGATCAGTCCCTCCTCTGCTGCCCCTGTGGCAGTCAGGAGCCTCCCCCCCCCCCCCCCCCCCCCCCCCCCCCCCGACTCCCACTCCCCACCACCCACCCAAAGCCCAGCCGGACCCAGTGAAGCATCAGAAGGGACCCAGTGCCCCCAGCGTTGCAGTTGCCTGTGTTTGGAGTCTCTGCTTCCTTTCTCTGTCACCGGCCCAAGTGGCCGTCCTTCCCGTCCCAGCCAGCTCACAACGTTCCTGGAAGCAGCACCGAGGACGCCGGGTGTCCCAGTAACCCCTCCAGCCCCTGCTGCTCCCAGGGTCCTATCTCCGGAGCCCAGTACCTGCAGGGGAACTGTGTCCAGTGTCCAAATTCCAGCCCAGCACTCAGGTCACCCCCCCCCCCCCCATGGTCACCCCCTATTACAAGCACAGCGAGGATTGTGTGTGTCGTTTCCCCCCCCCCAACTCCCCCTGTGCTGGTGATTTGGCATGGCTGGTATCTGTCTGGGATGGTCGAGGGACAGGGTGCTTCACACCATGCATGCCTACTCTAACCCTGTCTGAACCTAACCCGGTCCCTCCTTGTCCTCCTGTACTGTGCAAGTACCATTGCTGTGTGTACGTTCTAACCCCGTCACCGAGAGGTACACAGGGTGCTCTCGCTGTCTGCTGCATGCGTAACCTGCCTGCTTCCCTTCTGGTGGAGAGAACCCTTGTTCCCCCAGGTGCGGTGAAGTTCAGCCTGACAGCCAGTGGACAACAGACGGTGGGAGTAGAAGCGGGACAGAGCTCTGACTAAGCAGCTGCATAGAGGGAGTCAGCTACCTCTGTCCCAAAAATCAGGATCCGCCTCTGAAATCTGCACAACCTGATCAATAACTGGTCCCATAATCGGCTCCTCGATCAATAATTCGCCCTGCAGTCAGACTAGGCGATTAACGCCACCCATAACCAGTCTGAGCTGATCAATAACTTGTAATCAACTCCTCGATTGATAACTCGCCCTGTGATCAGCTCCTAAATTAATAACTCGCTCCCTCATCAGATTCCCGATCAATAACTCCCCTCTTGGTGCATAACCCAGCCCATAATCAGGCCAACCCAATCAGTAATTTGCTCTGTGATCGGTCCGATTTGATCAATAATGTAGCCTGTAATCTAATCAATGACTCATTGTGTCATCAGTCTGATGTGATCGTTAATCTGGCCCATCTTGATCAATAACTCACCCTGTAATCAATCCAACTTGATCAATATTTCATGCTGAGATCACTCCCACTAAAATTAACCAGATGTGTTCAGTAACACCTCTCAAGGTAGTCCAACTTAATCAATAACCAGCATCAAATCCAGCCCAGAATGATGGATAAGGCATTGAAATCAGATAACAACACCATCAGCCTGTATAGTAGGGCAGGTGTGGCTGTGTTGACTTAATGGGGACGGGCAGGCTAAGAGCTTGTCCTCATGGTTTGCTATGATCAGAGTCCACATTGCCTATTCAGTGACTCCTCGGAGAGTAAAGGTGCCTGCTCTGGACAGGACAGGACTGGACCTAAAACTCCTGGTTAAGTACTTGTCTGTAGGGGGTGTTGTGGGGCAGTGGTGTGAAGCAGAGTCGGGGATCTGTCTGGGGTTGGCAGAAGCCTCACACAGTGAGGCTGCACGGTACTCTGCGAGATTTGCAAAGGGGTTGGGTCTGATCAGATCACGGGGATCCGAAAACCTTCTCAAACGTCTAGCTTTCATGACAGGTTAATTTTAGACTAGTCGCCCCATTACAGGAAGGATGTGGAGGCTTTGGAGAGGGTGCAGAAGAGGTTCACCAGGATGTTGCCTGGATTAGAGGGCATGAGCTATAAGGAGAGGTTGGACAAACTTGGGTTGTTTTCTCTGGAGCGGTGGAGGCCGAGGGGAGAGCTGTTGGAGGTTTATAAGATTATGAGAGGCACAGATAGAGTAGACAGCCGGTACCTTCTTCCCAGAGTCAAAATGTCTAATACCAGAGGGCATGACCTTAAGGTGAGAGGGGGGAAAGTTCAAAGGAGATGTGCGGGGCAGGTTTTTTCACGCAGAGAGAGTGGTGGGTGCCTGGAACGGGCTGCCAGGGGTGGGGGTGGAGGCAGATATGATAGAGGCGTTTAAGAGGCTCTTAGGCACGTGGATGTGCAGAGAACGGAGGGATGTGGACTTTGTGCAGGGTGAAGGGATTAGTTTAGTTAGGTGTTTAATTACTAGTTTAATTGGTTCAGTACAACCAAAGGGCCTGTTCCTGTGCTGTTCTGTGTTCTAATGAAGCCCCCACAACAATGTCACAGAGCGTATACGCATTGTGGCTCATTCACCACACCAGCCAGCACAGGGGGATCCCAGACCTGGGGGGGGGGGGGGGGAGGGCTGGAGGATACCCCAGGCTCCCCCTCCATTCACAGTTCTTTTCCCTGTGGTTTGGAGACTGACCTGCGCGTTGTCGTGGGAGGCAGTTGCAGGGTGAAGTTTTTGTGGCCTGTATTCCGGAAAGGGCACAGAAAAAATTGATGAGGATGTTATCAGGAACGGAGGGCTGGAGACCATAGGATAGAAGAGCAGAATTAGGCCATTCAGCCCATCGAGTCTGTTCCACCATTCGATCATGGCTGATTTATATTTCCTTCTTAACCCCATTCTTCTGCCTTCTCCCCATAACCTTTGACGTTCTCACTAATCAAGAACCTATCAACCCAAACACACCCAGTGACTTGGCCTCCACAGCCGTCTGTGGCAACGAATCCCACAGATTCACCACCCTCTGGCTGAAGAAATTCCTCCTCATCTCAGTTCTAAAGGGACATCCCTTCATTCTGAGGCTGTGCCCTCGGATCCCGGACTCTCCCACTGATGGAAACATCCTCTCCACGTCCACTCTGTCCAGGCCTTTCAGTATCCGGTAGGTTTCAATGAGATCCCCCCTCATCCTTCTAAACTCCCGTGAGTACAGGCCCAGAGACATCAAATGCTCCTCATATGTTAACCCTTTCATCCCTGGGATCTTTCTCGTAAACCTCCTCTGGACCCTCTCCAACGCCAGCACATCCTTCCTTAGATATGGGACCCAGAACTGCTCACAATACTCCAGATGTGGTCTGACCAACACCTTATAAAGCCTCAGCATTACATCCTTGCTTTTATATTCCAGCCCTCTCAATGAATGCGAACATTGCATTTGCCTTCCTTACTACCGACTCAACCTGCAAGTTAACCTTCAGGGAATCCTGCACTGGGACTCGCAAGTCCCTCTGCGCCTCCGATTTCTGAATTTGCTCCCTGTTTAGAAAATAGTCTGCGCCTTTATTCCTTCTACCAACGTGCATGACCGTACACTTCCCTACGCTGTATCCATCTGCCACATCGTTGCCCATTGTCCCAACCTGTCCAAGTCCTTCTGCAGACTCCCTGCTTCCTCAACACTACCTGCCCCTCCACCTATCTTTGTATCATCTTAAAAACTTGGCCACAAAGCCATCAATTCTGTCATCCAGATCATTAACATACAACGTGAAGAGTAGCGGACCCAACACCAACCCCTGCGGAACACCACTAGTCACGGCAGCCAACCAGAAAAGGCCCCCTTTATTCCCACTCTTTGCCTTCTGCCAGTCAGCCAACCTTCTATCCATGCTGGTACCTTTCCTGTAACACCACGGGCTCCCGTCTTGTTTAGCTGCCTCATGTGCAGCACCTTGTCAAAGTTATAAGGAGAGACTGGATGGGCCGGGACAGTATTCCCCAGAGCAAAAGAGGCTGAGGGGTGACCTTATAGAGGTTTATAAAATCATGAGGTGGGTGGTCACAGTCTTTTCCCCAGGGTAGGGGAGTCTAAAACTAGAGGGTATAGGTGTAAATTGAGAGGGGAAAGATTTACAGGGGCAGGTTTTTCACACAGGGTGATGGATAGATGGATTGAGCTGCCAGAGGGAGTGGTTGAGGCAGGTACAATATGTTTAAAAGAAATTTGGACAGGTACAGATAGGAAAGATTTAGAGGGATATGGGCCAAACACTGGTGAATGGGATAATCTCAGGTGGGCACTTTGGTTAGCATGGATGAGTTGGGCCAGTGATCCAGATCCACCCTGTCCCTTGAGGAGGGTCTCCAAGCTTCATTGCCCCCTGTGTTGTACAAGCAGCATTACTGGTGGAAACTCTGCTAGGAATGGTTTCAAGGCAGGCCAGTGATGAGCCCTGATGTCCCAGCACCCAGCGACACGAGCGAGCAGCTGGTCGCTGGACTGCACGGCCATCTGTTGCTGGGACCTTCCTTTGGGTGGCGCAGCAGGTAGTGCCAATGCCTCCCGCCCCAGAGACCCGGGTTCGATCCTGACCTCCGGCGCTGTCTGTCTGTGTGTGGAGTTTGCACGTTCTCTCTGTGACCATGTGGGTTCCCCCCCCCCCCCGGGTGCTCTGGTTCCCTCCCACGTCTCAATGACGTGTGGGGTCGGTGGGTTAATTGCCCCCCCAGTGTGTGGGTGAGGGGTAGAATCTGGCGTGAGTTGATGGGAATGTGGAGAGAGTAAAATGGGATCAATGTCGATGGACAGCACAGACTTCATGGGCTGAAGGGCCTGTTTCTGTGCTGTGTGACTGAGACCTTGCCCACAACTCGCTGAACTGCTTCCAGTCGAGTGAGGAGCCTTGTTCGATGTCCCCAGGTGTGTGTCGCACAGGCTGCCCCTCTGCATCGCTGCAGAGAGTCAGGCAGAGTAAGTCCCACAACCAGTGGGGGCTGCCTCGAGACCACTGCCCCACGGAGGCTGGCAGTACCCAGTGACACTCTGATCATTGGTAAACCAGTGCAGCTGTGACGTTGGGGGTCTCCGGGGGAAGGTACGGCTGGAGGTTTTTTTAAATTTTATTTACAGTGTGGTAACAGGCCCTTCTGGCCCAACGAGTCCGCGCTGCCCATTTTAAACCCCGAATTAACCTGCCCGTACGTCTTTAGAATGTGGGAGGAAACCGGAGCACCCAGCGGAAACCGACGCAGACACGGGAGAACGTACAAACTCCTTACAGATGGCGACGGGAATCGAACCCCGATCACTGGTGCTGTAATAGCATTGTGCTAACCGCTACACTACCGTGCCGCTGCAGCTTCTCGGTCACACACCAGGGACAGTGCGGGAGCTCGGAACGGACCCACCTGGGAAAACTGGTTTATTATTGTCACATGTACTGAGGCACAGTGAAAAACTTTGTTTTGTGTGCCATCCATACAGATCATTTCATCACATCAGTCCATCGAGGTAGTACAATGGAAAACAATAACAGAATGCAGAATAAAGTGTTCCAGTTACAGAGAAAGTGCAGTGCAGGCAGACAATAAGGTGCGAGGTCATAACGAGGTAGATTGTGAGGTCAAGAGTCCATTTTATCGTACTAGGGAACCGTTCAATAGTTTTATAACAGCGGGATAGAAGCTGTCCTTGAGCCTGGTGGTACGTGCTTTCAGGCTTTTGTATCCTCTGCCCGATGGGAGGGGGGCAAGAGAGAATGTCCGGGGTGGGAGGGGGTCTCTGATTATGTCGGCTGCTTTCCTGAGGCAGTGGGAGGTGCAGATGGGGTCCGCGGAGGGGAGGCTGGTTTCTGTGATGTGCTGAGCTGTGTCCACGACTCTGTAGCTTCTTGCTGTCTCGGGGCAGCTGGTGGGTGGGGAAGGGCAGCAGTGGACGTACTGGGGTGTTTGGGGAGGTGGGACTGCAGTCTGTGGAGGGGGGCGAGGGTGGGGTACACAGACCCCCGTGTGAGATCTGACGCCTCGGTTCTAAACTTGAACTCTGATTTACTTTTTTTGAGGGCGCCCAATGAGGGAGAGATCAGAGAACGAGCTGAGGGCTTAAGGTGAGAACCTGTCTCCATCTGGCCGATCCCTCCCGAGGGGTCGCCCCTCGCGCCCTGTCCCCGGCTGCGGGAGGGGGGCGGTGAATGTCCCTCACACCCAACCAGGGCCCCTTGGTCCCCCGCCCAGACTCCAGGACAGTGGGGGGTGGGGGTATCTGTGGCCATTCTTGGTCAGATGCCCCGGGTCAGTTACCCCCCACCAGCCCCACCCCACCCCCGTCAGACTCCAGGCTCAAACCCGGTCCTCTCTGCCCAGTCCCTGTGCTCCCCGGTCTCAATCCTCCTGTCTGATGTGGGGTGTGTGGCTGGGGGCAGAGCCTCTGCCCTGATGGGTCTGGGGCGAGGGTCTTTCTCAATGCGGTCTTCAGCTGTTGGCCCCCGTTCTCCCCCCCCCCCCCCCCCCCCCCCCCCCGCCCTTGGGTTGTCCGGCGGGGGTGTGGGGGTAGGGGGGCTGAAGTCCCCAGCCATCAGTGTGAGGATCCATGTCTTCGCTGCAGAGACCCCCCCCTTGCCTCCTCCGGCCCCAGGTGTGGCCGTTCACAGGCCCCCCACCCCTCCCTCCCTACCACAGCCCCCCCCCACACACCTTCTCCACCAAAGTGTTTATGACGGGAATATGGGGAGAAAATGGGTTTGGGATAGGATAAAAATGGTCAGCAGCGACTCAGTGGGCCGAAGGTCCTGTTTCCGTGCCGTCCCCCTCAGTGAAGCAGACGCAGAGGGGCTGAAGGGCCTGCAGTGATGTTGAGGGGTAACGACCCTCTCCCTCCGTTCCCTCCTCAGGCCCAACGCTGCCGGCGAGAAGGAGGAGAACAAGGACTCGAAGCCGCGATCGCTGCGCTTCACCTGGAGCATGAAGACGACGAGTTCAATGGAGCCCAACGAGATGATGAAGGAGATCGGCAAGGTGCTGGACGCCAATAACTGTGAGCACGAGGGCCGAGAGCGGTACATGCTCTTCTGCATGCACGGCGACCCCGCCAAAGACAACCTGGTGCAGTGGGAGATGGAGGTGTGCAAGCTGCCCCGGCTCTCCCTCAACGGCGTCCGCTTCAAGCGGATATCTGGCACCTCCATGGCCTTCAAGAACATTGCGTCCAAAATCGCCAACGAGCTGAAGCTGTGAGAGGCACTGACCCTGGGAATGCCGCTGGACTCACTCCCGTTGGCCTGGATTCCTGTTTCCGTGACTATCTATTTTCCTTTTGCGTTAGTGTTTTTAAGTTTATTTTTTAGTTTTATGTTTTTTTAAATTCTGCCTGATCATGAGTTGCACAACGTGGTCACAACTGGGGTCTGTTTGTTGGTCACAGGCTGGTCCACAGCTTGCCCCTGGGTGGGGGCAGAGGCAGAGGGGGAGGGTTGTCTCACACAGAGCATTACACTAACTCAATGTAGCGACGGTTGGGGGGGGGGGGGGGGTCACGCCTGCCTGGGTCCTGGCACTTGAGGGGTTAAGGTGGTGTCCTCTTCCCCCCCTCCCCTCCCCTCCCTCCTCGCCTCTCCCCTCCCCACTATCTACTCGCTCCCCCTTCCCCACTATATTCTTTGCCCCCCTCCTCTCCCTCCCCACCCCCAGGAATCGTGTGTCGAGGTGTCGCCCGACACTGATCCCAGATCCCTGCCTTTCCCCCTGTGGATTTCTCGGGGGCATGGGAAGGGAGCCGTTCCTACCATCTCCTCCCCCCCCAACCCAGGCAGCACACGTACTCTCTCTCCCACCCACCCCCCTCTGTGGGAAGCCCACCAGGTCCCCCACACACAGGGTGAGGTGTGCTGGGACCATGTACCCTGGTCTTTGTGGGGTGGGTGGTCTGCTCCCCACTCTGAGGCCAGTGACACTACACACCGGCGCCAGGCTGTTCCCGAGAGCTGCTACCCCCCCCCCCCCGCCCCTGTAATCATGAGTACCCCGAAACTGCGGGCACCCCTTTCATCTGCATTTATTTTGTGAATAACCTTCCGGCTGGTGCTCCCGATCCGAGCCCCTCTCCCACCACAGCGCCGGGGTCTGGGTTGTGGGGACTGGGGAGGAGTCATTGGTCCTCGCTGTGGATCGCAGCGGGTTCTTTTTTAAATTGTAAATGAACTAATGCAGCCTTGTCCTGTCTTCAGAATCTGCTGTTCCTGTCTGTTAATTTTTTTTAATTAATTAAACGGTAGATGAATCGCAGAAGCTCTCGGGGCCTGTTCTTTACCTGCCGGAGTGTCCGAGCTCCTGGAGTGTTGTTGCCCACAGCAGATTCAATGGTCTTTGTCTCCCCTTTACGTTCATTTACTGCTCCCGAGAGCAGCTTAATTAGGGATGTTTCCTCCCCACAACAGTGTCCACTCCACGTTGGTTCTGGCTGCTGGCTCTGTCAGCATTGCAAGGTTGTGGTCGTACAGCACTGAAGCAGGCCCTTCAGCCCAACTCGTGCGTGCTGACCAAGACTCCTCCATGTCTTCCTGAGCTAGTCCCACATCCCTCTGAACCCTTCCTGTCCAAATGTCTTTTAAACGTTGTCACTTCCTCTGGTAGCTCATTCCATATCCCCACCACCCTCTGTGTGGGAAAAACCTGCCCCTTTAAATCTTCCCTCGCACCTTAAACCTGTGCCCTCTAGTTTTAGACTCCCCCCACCCTGGGGAAAAAACCTGCCATTCACTTTACCTACAACCCTCATGATCATATAAACCTCCGTAAGGCCACCCCTCAGCCCCCTTCGCTCCAGGGAAGACAGTCCCAGCCTGTCCAGCCTCTCACAACTCGAGCTCTCCGGTCCCAGCAACATCCTTGTGAAATAATTAAACAAGCTGCTGGAGGAACTCAGCGGGTCGAGCAGCATCTGTGGAGGCAAAAGGATAGTCAATGTTTTGGGTCGAGGGGCTGAGAGTGCGGAGGAGAGATGACAAGTATAAAGAGGTGAGGAGATGCTTGTTTTTCACTCCAAATCCTTGCATCTGTAGTCTTTCCCTGCCTCCTCTCTAATCACATCCTACCTGCAGCTGAGGTAGTGTGAACCAGCAGGTACCTCCACTCCTTCTGTCAAATGCACCTCTCCTGCTCTCCTCCCTCTCTGAGAGCAGTCACGAACATTTGTTCGATCTTCCCTGCATTATCTCCAGTCCCTGACCATCCACCTGTGAGTGACCCTTTCGCCTCCTGGGCAGTTTCTCTCTCCTCAGACGCTGCCTCACCTGCTGTGTTTTTCCAGTATTTCCTAGGTTTCCCTGGGATCTTTCCCTGGCCTGGGTGGTGTAACAGTGCCAACTTTCCCCTTGCTCTAACGCTGGGCAGGCAGACTTTCCAGTCTCTTTTGGATTCCCATTTGCTCCGCGCCCCTGTGCTCCCTCTGTAAACGAATTCTGGAGAGAGGATTGGCTGCTAGAATTGCAATGGGCCACATTACAGTTTGCAGAGCTGATGGGAAACAGCCCCACAGGACAGCTGAACCAGCCCCAAAACAGGCAGCCTTGGTTGGTGTCTCCCTCTATGGATCACCCACCCCCAGTTCTTTGAGAACCTATATGCTGTTTACCTTCAAGGGCATGGGATAGCTCAACAGAATCCCAGCAAGAGTCTGAGATTTTTCAGCAAACTGGTAATGAGCAAGCCAGGCATATTCTCTCTCGCTCTCACCTCTGCTCTCACCTCTGCTCTCCCTTTAGTTCTCCCTGACCAGCCTCATCTAATGTCAGTGTTTCTACTACGTCTTGTTACCTGCTTAAAATACAATCCAGTGAGGGGGACTGTCAGGGTGGATGTTTCCCCAGCTAGGCCAATCTAGAACGATGGAAACCTCCCTGTTTCAGACACAGGTGGGGAGGAATTTCTCTCCAAGGCTGGTGAGTCTTTGGAATTCTCTTCCTGAGGCTGTGGAGGCAGAGTGTAAGGCTTGAAGCAGATATCTGGTCTATTGTTGGGGGGGGGTTCTGGGGAACACTCAGCAAAGTAGAGCTCAGACCAAGATGAGATCAGCCACATCTCATTGAATGGAAGAACTGGTTTGATGAGCTGAATGGCCAACTCCCTGTACCCCTTGTCCTGTCTCATTTTTTCAGGGATTGTGCTTTAAAAAACAAACATTCCACTCTTTGGAACGGGCTCCGGTCCTCTCAGCCAACGTTTCTCTCACCATGAGAGTGGTGGCTGAGCCCTGAGCCACTCGCACTCCCAGGGAGGGTGAATAATTCTGCTTCCTTGTCACTTGGGTCTAGAGTGGGGAGCGTTGGAATTATTTTTTTAATTCATGTGGGACACATTTTTTGCATGGCTTACACTGGGAATTGGGTTTGTGCAGTCCTTGTTTTGGTGATCATTCCTTTAGATGGTTTAATGTCCCTTTGAGAATTATTTAAGTGCAGCACCAGTGAGAGGAAAATAATGTGTTAAATATGAGTTGGGAGAAGTTTGCATTTATGATTACAATAAAGAATCCCCTTCTATAGTTTAACGTAACTGTGGTCTACATAGTGTCCTTGCTCAAGTTGGATGGGCGGCTGACGGATGGGGTGTGATCTTTGACCAAGGTGCACCAAGTATCAGAACAATGGATGGGGTGGAAGTTGGACAGATGACACTGATGTTTCCTCCAGTCTTCTGGCCAGGGGTCCAACACAAAATGTCGACAATTCCTTCCCCTCCACAGATGCTGCTCAACCTGCTGAGTTCCTCCAGCAGATAGTTGCTCCAGATTGCCGCAGTCCTCGCCTTACATCCAAGGGCAAGTCGATTGAGATGTTAAAGATCACTGAAGTTTTCCAGTAGCCAACGGATGTAGCTTGGGTCTTGATTTTAAGGTTCTGGTTCTGGCCCCCCCCCCCCCCCCCCCCCAGACCTCCCCTCCTTTTCCTAGGATGATTCTTGGGATACCATCCCTCTGAAGGACTGGGACCATTCCAGAGGTTGAGACTGATGGGTTGGATAAGGATAGAACAGAACAGGCCCTTTGGCCCACAATGTCTGTGCCCAACATGATATGGAACACAGGAGCTGGGATGCAGATCAGCTGCAATCTAACTAAGGGAGGAATGGCCTCCTATTGCTATCCCAGTGCTGGGGTCCCTTCCTGTTCCCCTAAGCAGAAGTGGAAGTTAACAGGCCCCAACACAGGAGCTTTTCCCAGAGCAGGCCATGGCGAGAGGCCCTCACTTGGTTTGGGTTACCACTTCCTGCCCTTGGCAGCGGATTCACGTCCTTCAGCGATGGTTACAGAAACCTTGGCATAGCTCCCAGAAGTAGCTCTGTAGTTTCAACACCTGGGTGTTGGCTTGGGGGGGGGGGGGGAGGTCACATAGCCAGGACTACCTGCCTCACACATCCACCCCCCCACCCCCCAAAAAGCAAGCAGCCCGAGTCCATGTCTAGTAAAATATTTTATTGAAATCCCATAATTCACAACTTCCATTGCAGGAACACCCAGGAAATTCTGAACAATTGGAGGGAGGGAGAAACAAACTCACTAAAAAAACTCGCTTTAAACACCAAAAATAAGTTAAAGTATCATCAATTGACATTTAAAAAAAATCACACGCGCATACACACACACACTCACTCTAAGAAACACGATGGACGGGGAGCTAATACTGAAATAGTTGTCCACAGCACACAGGAGTACTGACCGAGGCATCTGCCCCAGAAACACACACACCCAGGAACCAATCTGCAGCCCCACTGACCTTACCACACTGAGCTGCACTCTTAGACCACACCAATTCCACCTTGAAATCTATACTGTGACGCCAATTAAACTATCAATTCACCCACTGCTGGTACTCTGCAGGGAAAGGTGATGTGGGATTGAGATTGAATGCACTGAAGATTGAAAGAACATTGGATGGGGTTCCTGCCACCCCCAAACTTCACTCCCAACTAGTTCCCCCCCCCAGAAGGTTTAACATGCCAATGCAGAAGTCAAAACGAGCTACTCAAGTTTGTCAGGGAGATGGGGGAACCACTCCACACTCCCGTATCCGTGAACCCTGCCACCTCTCGGTATGGGTCTGTGACAGGAGTGTGGAGGGAACCAGGTGAGCCTGCAAGCTCCGTCCCACCCAGGACTGTGCTGAACAGAGAACACTGCTCAAGCAGGGCAGTGTAGCGTGTTCATTACCTTTGTCTAATGAGTGTGGAGTGGTTCCCCCATCTCCCTGACAAACTTGAGTAGCTCGTTTTGCGGTAAACTCTGACCATTCACAAGTCCCAATGATTTGGCCCAGAGGGTGCTAATTCTCACACTCCCTTAAAACTCACTGGGTTCAGTGGAAAGTTATTATTTCTACTTTAAAAATAATGTGAATTAAATGTGTCTTTGACATTCAATAGTGCAGAATATCTGCCAGTCTTAAGTCCCAAATGTACTGGATTATCAGAGTTTTATATTTGACGGGGGGGGGAGAAAGGCCGTCAGATGATACAGAGAAGCCGGAACTGAATCTCTAACACCATCTCTCCACTAATGTTTGTCCTCTAATACTGCACCATCAGTAGTTGTCACACTTGGTCTCAACTTCAGCTGCTGGGACACTGGAACAGGGAGGGTCAGACACTGCCGTTCACACTAATCCTGCATTATCCTCCCTCAGGGGTTCGAGTCAGGGTACAATGACTGGGGAGGTGTGTGTGTCTGACCTCACTGGAGGGATACTTAACCACGGTTCACAGGAGATTCTACGACAGTGAAAGGACGTCACCTGGTACCAGGACACCCCTCTTGGGCAGGACCAGTGATCTGAGCTGGTACCTGTTGGGGTCACGGCCAGTCTAACCTACAGGACACTGAGGCAGTGCTCACATCTGTCAGATGTTGAGATGGCCGCAGGATCCCAAAACCCAGCGAGCGCCACACATCTGCATCCAGCCTGTAGGAGGGAGGAATCCAAGGGTCCCAGCCACATCAGAAACCCTTCCCTGACCTCAGGACACATGGCAGTGACCGGAGAGGAGTCAGGCTGGGGACTAGCATTCATAGGCCCCACCCTCCCCCTTGCCTATGAGATCTTGATCTGCACAATCAGCCACTGGGTTTTCTACACTTCCAACAGTGACTTGGTTTGGAAGGTGTTCCACTAGCCAGGGGACTGCAGGCTGTGGGGGACTGAACATTTCTGTCTCAGTAAACAGGAAGATTTTGGATCAACATTCCGAAATAAATAGAAGTGAAAATCTCAGAGCCAGGGCCTGCCCACAGAGTCCGTGCAACCATCCATTCACACTAATCCCATTTGACTGTAAGAGAGGAAGACTTTCAGGGTCTCATCAAAAACAGGAGCAGTAGAAGTGTCCATTTTGCTCAGTAACTATAGAACCATAGAAAACTACAGCACAGAAAACAGGCCATTCGGCCCTCCTGGAAACAAATTCTAAGGGAAGGGATTTGGAATGGCAGGGATAGATTGGGATAGCTTTGTCCATGGGAGATCCTGTCTGCAAAAACTTGATTAAAATTTTTGAGATTACCATGCCTATGGGGGAGTGCAATAGATCTCATCTACGTGGACTTTAGTAAGACCTTGGACAAGGCCCACGTGGTGGCGGTGGAGGGTCGATTGGGTGTCTATGACCAGTGATGCACCACAAGGGATGTGGGATACATTGACAATTTGGATAGGAATGTAGGAGGTATAAAAGGCAAGTCAGTAGATGACACACGTATTGTGGACAGCGAGGGAGGTCGCCCAAGGCCACAGCATGAAATGGGTGAGCTGGATAATTGGGCGGAGCATTGGCAAATGGAATTTAATCCCAACAAATACAAGGTGCAGTTTGAAAAGGCGAACAAAGGTTGGACATTAATGGTGGGGTCCGAAGGAGTGTTGATTAACTTTGGGGGTACGTCCATAGATCCCTGGAAGTGGCAGCAGAGGTGGATAGGGTGGTGCAGGCAGCACATGGGATGTTTGCCTTCATTAGCTGTGGAATAGAATACAAGAGCTGGGACTGGTCAGACCGCACTTGGAGCACCATGTGCAGTTCTGGTCACCACACTACAGGAAGGGGGTGATAGCGCTGGAGAGCGTGCAGGGGAGATTCACCAGGGTTTACCTGGACTGCAATATTTCAGTTACAAGGGGAGACTGGATGGGCTGGGTTTGCTTTTCCTGGAGCAGAGGAGGCCGAGGGTGTGACCTGACCAGAGTACATAAAATTATGAGTGGGTTAGGTAGTAGGAATCTTCTTCCCAATGGTGGAGGTGGCTAAGAGGGCAGGTGAGAGAGGATCTGAGGGGGAACATTTCCCCCAGAGGGGGTTAGAACCTGGAACGCACTGCAGAGACGACCACAATATTTAAGGTCTACACAAGCACTCAAATCTCCAAGGCAGAGAAGGCATGGACCTAACATGGGCAAGTGGGATTGGTGAAGAGAGGGGGCAGCATGTGCTGCGGGGCCTGTTCCCGTGCTCTACGTGCCCTGGAGTGGGGGGAGCTCAGGTCCAGTAGTGGGGAAGGAGAGAGGGAGACTCTCTCATCACCAGGCGGTCCTGGTAGTGGGAGCAGCAGTGCCCACTCTGGGGGCTGTGCTTTGTGCAGATTCGTACAGCACAGAAACAGACCCTGTTACACCAGGAATGTGCAGGAAACACTCCCCTGGGGGTGGGGAGATGAGGGAGAGGAGGGGAGGAGAGATGAGGGGGAAAGCTTTTCTGGGAACACACCAACTGATGGGCCACGCTTGAGGGCTGATCAGGCAGCTCTGATCTCCCGAGCTGGGACACAATGCCACCCTCCCCACCCCCCCCCCCCCCCCACCAAGCAACAGAGGCAGACTCAGCAGGAAACGTTGCAATGGGGATAGTGAGGGAGGCAGGATTTCTTTCAGAGAGCCGCACTGACTCGATGGGTCGAACATCCTCCCAGAAATTGCATGATTAACCCTTTAATTACGTGGTACATAAACCACACACAACTAATCACTTCAGCTGCCTCCTCAGGCACCGTCCTCCCGATGCAAGGCTGCTGACACTTGCCGGAGGGAATTCCAGTTATAAAACATTCTTTTTTTTGAATAAAAAAGCAGACTCTGCACCGACCCCCTCTCCTGGTCCGTGGCTCTTGTCCCCACCTCCAGGCTGGGGCAACGGTATCCCAGGGGTTTACCCAGAGTTTGGGGCTCACCAAACCCCAGCCCTTCCTTGGTCCTCGGTCAGAAACCCACACCAGTCCCGAGACCAGAGGGCTGCCGTTCCCCCTCACCCTCCACTGCACCATCTGGGACACCCAGGGAACCAGGAGGCTTCGTTAGAGGAACCGCTGAGCGCGACAGGGCCCAACCGCGGGTCAGCACCGCCTCACGGCCACCCTGGAACCAGTAAGTGAGCAGGAAACACAGGAGGGGCCCAGGCCCTGCCCCATGCTCAAAGTACCCGCTCCAAGGAAGCAGATCGCTGCCATGTAGTGTTTGCAGAACGAGGGCCAAGATTCCCACACACTGAAAGCACACATTTTAAAAAAGTTAAAACTCTATTTCCAATTTTTAAAATCTAAAGCTTTAAATTAGTGAGGAAAAAAACGTAGCGTTAAAACTCAAGTTGCACCTGTGCGATCCTGGCCACCGTGTCAGGGTCCTGGGAGATGGAGGGCGCGATGTCCATGCTTCCCGATCGACTGGGGGTGCGGCTGATGCTCAGGCGTCCCGGGAGATGGAGGGCGCGATGCACAGAGTCCTGGGAGATCCTGGGTGCAATATCAGGGTCTACCGTCGGTGAGGTGCGAGGGTCCCAGGAGGTCGAGGGTGCAACGCCAGGGTCCCGGTTGACTTGTGCCGAGAGCGCCTAGGACGGAGGCGAGTCACAGCCATGGGGGCGGCGGTCGATCGCAGCCGCGACGCAAGATCCTGGTGGTTCTCTGCTGAATCGATCGCTGGTAGACCCCATCTCCTGCCAAGTTCCCGAGCGGTCGGGAGGGAGGAGGGGGGGGCCACTCATTGTGCTAATGCTCCCCCACCCCACCCCCCCCCCAACACCTCCTTCCGGCCGGTGGGGGGCTCAGTGCGTGGAGGAGGGCGGGGGCTCCAGCCCGATGCCCACCAGAGTGGGCAGGTGCTGGGGGACTAACCGAGGGCAGGGCTGCTCGCGGGCTGTGCCGAGCTGCCACGGCCGGGCGTATGAAGAGGAGGGGGCGGCTGGTTGAGCACAGGGCGGGACTGCAGGAAGCGGCCCTGCTGGAGGGGAGGGGGCTGCCGGTGCAGGGCCGGGGGGGCGGCGGGGAGGGAGGGGCGCAGCAGCGGAGGGGGCTGCGAGAGGGGAGGGGCCAGGGGCTGGAGCCGGAGCAGCAGGAACCGGAGTCACTTGGACCTGGAGGTGGAAGCGGAGGAGAGAGAGGAGGTTAGAGCTCACCGACCTTTGTCCAAAACTTCTGACTGTCCCCACCCCACGCCCCCCTACTCACCCCCCTCACCTAGAGCCCTCCCTACTCACCCCCCCCTCCCCTCACTGACACTCAACTTGCCCTTTGAATGGCCAGGGGCAATAACCCAAAATGTACAGAATGCAGACCATGAAGACACAGGAGAAGAATTAGGCCATTCAGCCCATCAAGTCTGTTCTGCCATTCCATCATGGCTGATTTTATTTTCAAACACCCCCTCTCATTCTCCTGCCTTCTCCCCGTAACCTTTAACCCCCTCACTGATCAAGAACCTACCAACCTCTGCCTTAAACACACCCAATGACTTGGCCTCTACAGCCGTCTGTGGCAACGAATTCAACAGATTCACCACCCTCTGGGCTGAAGAAATTCCTCCTCATCTCAGTTCTAAGGGACATCCCTTCATTCTGAGGCTGTGCCCTCAGATCCTGGACTCTCCCCCTGATGGAACATCCTCTCCATGTCCGCTCTGTCCAGGCCTTTCAGTATCCAGTAGGTGTCATGAGATCCCCCTCATCCTTCTGAACTCAAGCGAGTACAGGCCCAGAGACATCAAATGCTCCTTATACATTAACCCCTTCATCCCCAAGATCATTCTTCTGACCCTCTCCAGGGCCAACACATCCTTCTTTAGATACAGGGCCCAAAATTGCCCACAGTATCAGATGGCTGAGAGATAGCAGATGGGGTTTAATCCCAGCAGTGAGAGGAGTTTACTTTGGGAGGTCTAATGTAAGGCATAACCCTCAGGGGCATTGATGTATACAGGGATCTTGGGGTCAAGTCGATAGCTCACTGAAAGTAGCCACACAACTAGACAGGTCGATAAAGATGACGTATAACATGCTTGTCTTCATTAGTCGAGGTGCTGAGTAAGAGAGTCAGAAGTCACATTGCAGCTGCATAAAGCTCTGGTTGGCTGCACTTGGAGTGTTGTGTGCAGTTCTGGTCACCCCATTACAGGATGTGGAGGCTTTGGAGAGGGTGCAGAAGAGGTTCACCAGAATACTGCCTGGATTAGAGAGCTTGAGCTATAAGGAGAGGTTGGACAGACTTGGGTTGTTTTCTCTGGAGTGTCAGAGGCTGAGGGAGACCTGGTAAGATATTTATAAAGACTATAATAGACGATCAGAATCGCTTTGCCAGGGTAGAAGTGTCAAATACCAGAGGACATGAATTTAATGGCAAGAGGGGGAAAGTTTTTTTACAGAGGAGTGGTGGGTGCCTGGAATGTGCTGCCAGGGGGTGGGGGCGTAGGCAGAGGCAGATATGACAGAGGGGGTTTCAAGAGGCTATTAGACACATGAATGTGCAAGGAATGCAGGATGTGGTTTAATTCAGCGTTGTGATCGCCACAGACATGGTGGGCCGAAGGGCCTGTTCCTGTGCCGTACTGTTCTACGTTATATAACTCCCCCACCCCCCCACCCACGTACCTCCGCCTCCTCGTCCAGCCTCTTCCTCACTGCTGACCAGCGAGGGGTTGGAACCGCTAGCCCTCGTCCAGGGGAGGATGGTCCCGGCACCACCTGCTCTGCCTCCACTCCTGCACGATCTCTTCCAGGTTGAAACGGCGCCGGTAACTGACAAAGAAGCTCTTGACCTGCGCCAGGGTCTTGTTGCCAACCACGTCCGCCACCGCTTGGAAGTCCCGGCCGTACTTGCGGATTCCTGGGCACACAACAATTCGGGAACTTGTTTCTTTGATTTGGGGGGGGGGGGGGGGGGGGGGGGGGGGGGGGGGGGGGGGGGGGGGGGGGGGGGGGGTGGAAGAGAGGTGTGATTTTGGAGGGGTGTATAAATACAGACAAGTGCGAGGTGCTGCATTTTAACCAGTTAAGCCAGGGCAGGATTTCCACAGTAAATGGCAGGGCCCTGGGGAATGTTGTAGAACAGAGACCCAGGGGTACAGGTACTTAGTTTCTCTGAAAGTGGAGACACAGGTAGAAGGTGGTGTTTTGGCACCCTGGCCTTCATTGTTCAACACGTTGAGTACAGGGGTTGGGACGTCATGTTACAACTGCACGAGACATTGGTGAGACTACACTCGAGTGTTGTGTGCAGTTCTGGTCACCCAGCTATAGGAAGGATGTGATTAAGCTGGAAAGGGCGTAGAAAAGATTCACAAGGATGTTGCTGGGAACGGAGGTCTTGAGCTAAAAGGAGAGACTGGATAGGCTGGGTCTTGTTTGCCCTGAGGGGTGACCGTCCAGAGGTTCATAAAATCATGATGGACATAGGTGACCACAGTCCTTCTCCCAGGGCAGGGGAGTCTGCAGGGCATGGGCTTAAGGAAAGATGTGAAGGGGACCTGAGAGGTAAGTTTTTCCACACAAGAGGGTGGTGGGTATGTGCAACAGGGGGTACAATTACAATGTTTAAAAGACATTTGGACGTCCGTGGATAGGAAAGGTTTAGAAGATGATGGGACAAATTCAGGTGGGCACCTTGGTCGGCAGGGACAAATTGGGCTGAAGGTCCCGTTTCCGTGCCATACGACTCAATGACTCTACTCCTTTCCCATCCAACAACTTTAAATGCAGAAGGATACAGGCCTAATGCAGGAAAGCAGGATTAGTGCAGACAGGCATCATGGTCGGCAGGGGATGAGATGGACCGAAGGGCCTGTTTCCGTGCTGTATAAATGCTGCGACTACCCAATACACAGTCTGACCCCAGACCCAGGACCATGGGCAATACTGGGTGAGTGTGTCCGAGACGTTCACTGCCAACCCTGCCCACCGTGGGGTTAACCTCCACCATCACCTCACACAGTCTCTACCCAACTCCACCCCTATCGACACACTGCAGAGGGGGCGGTGGGTGAACATCTCTGGAGGGGCGGGAAATTACCCCTCCCTTGTTTCCAACCCAGGCGGGCGATAGGATGGGGTGTAGTGTGGGACTTACTTGGGGTGGGGGGGGTGGGGGGGGAGAGGAGAGAGAGGGAGAGGCGAACGGGGTGGAGGGAGAGAGGTGGGGGGAAGGCAACAGTCACTGAGGCGGAGGGGTACCTTGCACTGCCAGCAGCTGTTCCTCTGTTGTCCATCGAGAGTTCAGTTTCGGATTGGACTACAAAGAGACATGGGGGATGGGGTTAACCACAGAGAGGAACCCGCAGCAAACTCCTGAACCCCACCCTCCCCCACACAAACCACTTCGAGCTGCAGTCATTGTCACAAGAACAGCAGCATTCAAACTGAGTACAGCAACATCCCACACACCATCATCCCCCCTCACCGCCCTCCCACAGTGCGGCGCTCCCTTGGTGGAGGGGCTGTTTGTACTGGGCCACCCATGCTGTACCCTCGCGACACAGTAGCCGAAGCCCTACCTCTGGTGCCGCAGTTTGTCGATCCCTCCGTCCAGTGTCTGTTTCAGCGAGCTGTTAATTTGCTTTATCGTCTGCACCTGCAGCGTGGGAAAGGACAAACATTTCCAGCGAGAACTCAAAAACCACTGCAAGGCAACGCTCTCTCACCTGATCCTCAAACCTTTCCCACAGAAGAACACCAGCTGCAGCTTCATCTTCACACACAGGATTAGACAGAGTGAAGCTTCTTCTACACCGTCCCATCACACACTCCCGGGTCAGACACAGAGTGAAGCTCCCTCTATCCCATCACACACTCCCAGGGTCAGTCACAGGGTGAAGCTCCCTCCACACCATCCCATCACACACTCCTGGGGCAGGGACACATGAGTTAGAGCTGCACCTGTCCCCACTAACCACTGTCAGCTGACTGTGTCCCGAGCTGAAGGCTACTGCAGAGGGGGATCTACGTGAACCCTGAACCATCTCTGCCAGTGTGGGACATTGTGAAACAATTAACACACAGCCCAGAGGAGCAGAACCACAACCTTCCAACTGAGGCAGGTGCCTGACACTGAAGCACACGGCACTGGAGTGTTGGGGGAGACACAGTGGTGCCTCCACATGTCCCTCTAATCCTGCTGCAGCGACCCTGCCTCCACATCCCCACAGCTTGGCCCAGGATGGCAGCAGATTCCTCCAGTGGCTGAGCTGCCTTTCACAGGCACAAAGCATCTCCTCCCCCAACTCTGACCAGCTTCTACAGATGTACGGCGGAAAGCATTCCAACTGGTTGCATCACGGCCGGGTATGGACTCCACACATCCATAGGGAGAATGTGCAAACTCCACACACACAGACAGCGCCGGAGGTCACGATCGAACCGGGGTCTCTGGAGCTGGGAGGCAGCAGCAGCTCTACCCAACTCCCACACCTCAAATGCCCTTCCTCTCCACCCTTGAACCTCAGGGAGGGGTGACTCTTGACACCCACAGCTCCTCCGACATCTCCAACCATGGGATCTTCCTCTGCACCTGGAGGCAACGGCCAAAGCAGTCAGCCCAGAGGCTGGTGAAAGGATGTGCATACCACGCCCCGGACCAACAGCGAGGGGGCTCACTGTGGGCAGGACCTCCCCGCTGGTGGAGACCACCACCAACCTCCCCTCCCCCCCGTCATCAAATATGACACTCATCATTGCTGGTGGCCTCCTCCTGCTGGACTGAGGATCCAACGCCAGGAAAAAGACCTTGCAATGGAAACACTTCCAACGTCCTCACCGTGAATTATACCCTTGCCATCAGAAGTCAGGGCAGAGAGTGCAAGAGCAGGGAGATCATGTTACAACTATGTAAAGTATCAGTCAGCTCACAGCTGGAGTTCTGAGTGCAGTTCTGGTCACCACACCATAGGAAGAGAGGACTCAGTCCAATACATCACGGGCACATCCCTCCCCACCATCGAGAGTATCTACAGGAGGTGCTGCCTCAAGAAGGCAACGTCCATCATCAAAGGTCCCCACCATCCAGGCCGTGCCATCTTCTCACAGCTCCGATCGGGCAGGAGGTACAGAAGCCTGAAGTCCCACACCACCAGGTTCAGGAAACAGCGACTTCCCTTCAACCAGTCGGTTCTTGAACCAACCGGCACAGACCCTGATCACTACCTCAGTACAGCAACACTGGGACCACTTTGCACTAGAGAACTTTTTTGTTCTAGTTATCTCTCTTGCAAAAATTTTGTAGAATTTATGTTTGATTTATGTTTTTCTTGTGAATGCTGCTTATCTGATGCCATGTGCCTGTAATGCTGCTGCAGGTAAGGTTTTTCACTGCCCCTGTGCACACATGGACTTGTGCGTGACAATAACTCAACTTTGACTTTGCAATTGTATTGGAGACGGCGCAGAGGAGATTCACAAAGATGTTGCCCGGGTGGAGCGTTTCAGTGACAAGTAGGAGCCTGTAGAGGTTGGGTCTGCTTTTGATGGGGCAGGGGATGAACATGGGTAAAGGTATGAAAGGCATTGATAGGGTTACAGATATCCAAGGCCAGAGGGCATGGTTGCTGGGAGGAAGCGAGGGCCTGGCAGTGAGGATATGAGTAAGTTTTTTTTCACCCAGAGGGTGGCTGGAATCTGGAATGCACTGCCTGAGGGGGTGGTGGAGGCAGAAACTCCCACAACATTGAAGCAAATTATAGAAAGCTACAGACCAAGTGCTGGCAAATGGCACTAGCATGGGTAGGTTTTGAAGGTCAGCATGGACGTGGTAGGGCGAAGGGCCCGTTTCTGTGGTGTGACTACACTGGAGGGGCACTTCCATCCCCCGTCCTACGGCTCATTATCCCTCTGCAACCATGCGAGGAGTGAAGGGGGAGGAAACCTGGCCCACCCAGAGGAAGCTCAGTAGAACCACGGAAAGGTGAAGCCCGTGCAAGTACCTGAGAGCCGCCCCTCTCACCTGCCGTTTGATGGAGATCAGCTGGGAGTCGAGCTGTCGGAGCGCGATGGTGGCAGCGTTGGGGTTGGCCGAGACTCCAGCCACCTCATCTTGGGCTCAGGTACATGTCCTTGGGCGGTCGCCTCTTGGCCCGTGGTGGGTGGTGCCTGTACTGGATGCTCTGCGATTCTCTCTTCACCGCCATTGACTTCCCATTCGTTTGCTTCTGCTCCCCGGGGCGCTGAGGGAATGCACAGCGTCAGAAGCAACCACTCAATCCGCCTGCATGGAGCACCGCGCTGCATGAAGTGACTGATCCCTCTCAGGTTGTGGCGACCCCGGCAATGCCCTTGTTCATTACCTACCTGAGAACTTCAAGTGAATGCTGCAGCCTGGAAAGTGCACCAACGCTTCTACTTCCTCAGACAGTTGAGGAAATTCAGCACATCCCCGATGACCCTCACCAATTTTTTTTTTACAGATGCACCGTAGAAAGCATCCTATCCCGATGCATCACGGCTCAGGACGGCAGCTGCTCTGCTCATGGCTACAAGAAATTGCAGAGCTGTGGACACAGCCCAGTCCATCACACAACCCAGCCTCCCCTCCACAGACTCTGTCTACACTTCTCACTGCCTCAGGAAAGCAACCAACATAATCAAAGACCCCACCCACCCCGGGCATTCTCTCTTCTCCCATCGGGCAGAAGATACAAAAACTTCTGAACATGTATCACCAGGCTCAAGGACAGCTTGAACAGACTTGTACAATAAAGATGAACTCTTGATCTCCTAATCTACAGAGCAGGGCAGGTGAGAGGAAGATCCCCTTTGGTAATTGGTTTATTATTGTCACTTTGTTCTGCATGCCTTCCATACAGATCATTTCAGAACATAAGCATGTCAAGGTAGTACAAAGGGAGGAAAAGTGACAAAAGGAAGAATGTAGTGTTAGTACAGAGAGAGTGCAGCACATGCAGACAATAAGGTGCAAGGCCACGACAAGATAGATTGTGAGGGCAAGAGTCCATCTTTATTGTACAAGAGGTCCGTTTAAGAGTCCATTCCCTGAGGAACATGGGCCCAGCTGGGATTTAACGCTGCTGTCAGCTTACAAATCACCAGGTTTAACTCCAGAGCTGTGCCTCATCCAGGTCAGGAGGCAGTCTGTCGAGGGGGCAGCGGCCAGGCTAACAGTTCAGGCAATGTTCAGCAGGCAGCAGTCTTGCCTCAGTCAGAACATTGTAGGTGTGAGCCCCCACATCACCAACAGAGGGTTTAGCTTCTAATACAGCCCAATGACCCCAGTGCCTTTCTGTGGAGGCTCATATCATTTTGGATGGCAAGAGTTTTTATTAATTTTATTGCCCTTGAGTCACTGTTTTGAATGACTGTAGCCTTCCTGATGAAGGTGTTGGGTACAGCATTTCAGCATTTAGACCCAGTGACAGTAGAGCTGTCAGTTCACATATCATCAGGTTTAGCTCATTCTGTGCCTTATCCAGCTCTGAAACCAGTCTATCAAAGCGACGAACTTAACAATTCTTAAACACAGGAGGTACGTTGGCCACCCAGGTAGGAGAGCAGAGCAAGACAAGGACTCACCTCCCTCTTCACATCGGGCTCATAATCACTGTCATCTGCGATCTGGACCGTCACTTCCTCTGCTTCGTCATTGCTGCACACAGACCAAAGACGAGAGGTGAGGGCAGGTCCAGGAAGGGACTCATTCTCGCCCCCGGCTCTGTCAGCACCGCCCCACCCCTCTCACCGTCCACCACCAAGCAGGGACTGGGGGGGTGGGAGGAGGGAACACAGACACAGGGCAATGGGCAGGGTTGCCTGGAGTGAGCTCAGAGCCAGGGAGAAGTGGGAGGGGGTGGGATGGACAGAAACGACTCACGCACCTGTCCTCCCGCTCCTTCTTGTGCACCAGTTTGCGTGCCTGACGGTCCATTACACTGGTCCGGGTCCGCGTCTTCTTCCAGGAGTAATAGTACTTCACAGGCTAGAGATGAGTTTGTCTGGTAACTGGGGGGGGGTTTTAATCCAAGAGGAGGAGGGGATTACACACCCTCTATGTAAATGCCTGCAGCATCACCAGCCCAGACCGCTCCATCCACTCCTCCCCAAAGGCAGCAGGCTCTCTCCCCTGTGCCCGTTACAGTTCAGCTGGTCAAACCCTTGATGCTTGAGCCATGCGGGGCTGAACCATCAGGTCACACTCACCCTTCGCTCACATATCCCACAGGGACCTGCCTTTCAGCCCACCACGTCTCTGCCAATAAGCACCCGTCTACACTGATCCCATTGACTGCACTTGGTCCGTCGCTTTCTCTGCCTCGTTTAGGTACTTGTCTCGATACTTCAAATGTGAATGTCTCTGCCCCCACCACCCCTGCAGGCACTGTGTTCCAATTTCCAAAAACTTCTCCCCCTCAAACCCTGAACCTGTGCCCCCGCAACAGGAAAACATTTCCAACGAGCCACCCTACCAACGTCCCTCATAGGTCAGTACACCTCCATCAGGTCCCCATCAGCCTCGGCCCACTCCTCCCTCCTCTCTCTCCCTCCACCCCAGGTCTCCCTCCCTCTCCAACCTCCCACCCTCCCAATCCTACCTCCCTCCACTCCAGTCTCCCTCCCCACACATCCACCCCAATCCCTCCCGTCCTCCCTCTCCATCCCAGCCCTCCCTCCACCTCAGTCCATCCCAGTTCTCCCTCCCTCCTGACCCCAGCCTCACCATCTGTTGGATGCGCTGGAAGCTCTTCCCGTGGAAGCTGAAGGCCTGCTCAAACAGGACCTTGTCCTCGACGGTCCACTCGTCCGGGAAAGGCGTGAAGTTGGCCAAGTCAGCCAGCGACTTGTCGACATCGTGCTTGTGCCAGAGGAGCATCCCCAGCGCCTGACGGGGAGAAGCAGGTGTCCAAGTGTTAACAGTCAGCAGAGCAGCTCCCTCCATTCCCCAGGCTACACACCCTCAAATTACACAATTACTCCATCCTCTGTAAACCACCCCACAACCTTCTGCACATCTACCATCACCTTATTGGTTTCCAGCCCGTAACTCACTCCCACAGATCTGTTATTCTGTACACAAACTCCTTGAACCCCTGGATTAGATCCCAGCCTGTAACTGGGATCTGTTATTCTATATATAAACTCCTTGAACCCCTGGATTAGATCCCAGCCTGTAACTCAAACCCAGGGATCTATTATTCTATATATAACCCCTCCAAACCCCTGGATTAGATCCCAGCCTGTAACTGGGATCTGTTATTCTATATATAAACGCCCTAAACCCATGGATTAGATCCCAGCCTGCAACTCACTCCTGGATATCTATTATTCTATACATAAACCCCCACCAAACCTCCTGATTAGATTCCAGCCAGTTACTCACTCCCAACTACTTATAAAGTCCCGAACCTGACTGGATCACAGAGCGCGACTCAGTGCCAGGAACCCAGATCCAGCCTACCTGCTCGATGTTGTATCCATGCTTCTCCTTGGCCATCGCGATGTACTCATCGACTGAAAGACAGAAGCAGAATTAGAAAAGGGCTTCACACCGGGCACTGTCACTGATACAGAAAGACAAATCCTGCAATCAAAGATCTGAACCTTCATAGACTGGTGAGTACTACAACAAAGTAGAGGTCTGTGATTACACACTGACCGAGGCAGGGCCCTCAAACCTGCCCCACCATTCAATATGATCATGGCTGATCTGCCCCAGGCCCCATCTCCTCCTCTGTGCCAGTTCCCCATTGCCCTCAACTCTCCAATCTTTCAAATATTTATCCCCCTCCTCCTTAATTCCCCCCCAGTGATCCAGCCTCCACAACCCTCCGGGGCAGAGAATCACCACCTTCTGCGAGAAGTTCCTACACACCTCAGTGTTAATTGACCAACCCTTTATCCTGTAACTCCAGCCCCTCGTTCGAGACTCTCACACTAGTGGAAACATCTCGATACCTACCATGTCCCACCTACGATAAGATCGCCCCTCATTCTTCAAAGAATCCAGCTCCAACTCTCAGCTGCCTGGGACAGAACAACCCTCTTGTCCCAGGAATCAGCCTAATAATTACCTCCAGTCTCCATCACTGATCTCTGTGCCGATGACCTCCACCATGGCTGGCCTCTCTTCCGGCACTCCCCCTCTGATTGGCCAGCGCTCCACCCTCCCTCCTTGCTGCTTTTACCTCTTCAACCTTCACTAACAATGTGTGCATCACACCTTCAGGTGTCCAGTGCTTTCCTCTGACTGAACCAGGGTCAAGTTTTCCTTCTGTACCCCAGTACACAGTCACAGATGGTTATAGCACAGGAGGAGACCATTCGGCCCACTGTGTCTGCACTGGCTCTCTACCAGGGCAACTCACTAGTTCCAGCCCCTCATCCCTTCTTGGTAGGATGCTGAACATCAGGCTAAAACTTACGCTTTGCATCCGAGATGTTGTGGTTGGGAGACCAGACCAACATGCCCTTAGCATCCTTCTCAATGAAGCGCGTGGCACTGTCTAAAAACAAAAACACACAAGCAGAAGCTCAGCTGGGAATGAGATCCTTTCCTTCAGAGAGAGGGGGATCTTACACAGATGTGTCACATTTTGAAGTGGGTGGGGTAAGGGGGAGAATTGTGACTCTTTCAAACATTTGCCCTTATTGTGAGCTAAGTTATAAAAGCTTCCAAATCATAAGTATGTCAACAGACTAACTGGACTGGATTTCAGTAAGGACACTGTGTTCCTCTCCCCTGGTGACTGGCTGTTCTACTACCCCCACCTCCCCCTGGAGAGTCTGCAGGGATATGGGGTGGGGAACTTACTGTGAGCAAGATGTACTGCTGGAGTCACAGAGATGCAGGACAGGTATAAGAGGGAGATCCCATTTCCCCCCCAAGGAACACTGGCTCAGTTGGGTTTTAACTCTACTGTCAGTTCACAAATCACCAGGTGTAGCTCCAGTTTTGTGTGTCATCCTGGTCGAAGGGGGGAGCGGCCAGCCTAATAGTTCTGGAAACGTTCAGCGGGCAGCAGTCTTGGCTCAGTCAGAATACTGTGGGTCTGAGCCCCCACACCAACACCAGAGAGTGTTGACAGCCCAATGACCCCAGTGCATTTCTGCAGAGCATCTTTATTTCAGAAGGGCAAGGTTTTTATTATTTATTGCCTTGAGAAGATGGGAGTGAATCACCATCTTGAACAACTGTAGTCTTCCTGGTGAGGGTGTTGGGCACAGTATTTCAGGATTTAGACCCAGTGACGAGGAAGGTACAGGAATATGTTTCCCCGATGGGATGGTGTGTGAAGTGTAACCTGGAGGGGAACCTGCTGGCATGCCCCTGTGCCTACTGCCCTTGTCCTTCTTGGTGGGCGAGGTGGTGGGGTTGAGATGTGCTGTCGGAGTAGCCTGGGTGAGTAACTGCAGTGCATTTTATAGACAGTGCACACTGCAGCCACTGTGCACCAGTGGTAGAGGGAGAGAGTGTTTAGGAAGGGGCTGCTTTGTCCTGGATGGTGTCAAGCTTCTCGAGTACTGTTGAAGCTGCACTCACCAAGGCAAGCGGAGGGTGTTTCATCACGCTCCTGACTTGTGGATGGCGGAAAAACTTTGGGAAGGCTGGGAAGGAGGTGAATTTTGGAATGTTAAGGTGCCAGAGGGGCAAATCTAAAGGAGCCTTGCACCTTGAAAAGTACCAGTTATCCTAAGAGGGCAGATGGGCCCCTGACTTAGGTTGGGAGTTCTCACAACTAATTCACATCTGTGCCGCACACTGGGACAGGAAGAGGTCATGATGTGAATAGCACTATACATTTTGTTACGTAGCAAGAGCCACAAAGCAGTGGGCCAACCAAATGAAAAGCAGTGGACTGTCAGTCAAACACTGTAGAGCTACAAGTGTGGTGGCAATGAAGCCAAACGCAGCAATCTTGTTTTCACACAGCAGGACCCCACAGAGAGAGAGATTCAGAACCTCTGGGTGTTGGGTAGCTGAGACATCAAGGTTGTCCGGGACATCGGGAGAACTCTCCACTCTTCCCAAGGTTGACATCTACCAGACCAGGCAGAACAAGGCTCTGATCGGAGATGGGGTCAGACCCTCACGATGACAAGGTGCCCTGGACGTCAGTCAATGGGGAAAGGAGAGGGGCATGCAACGTCCAGTCCAGTTCCCTATCACTCTTGTGCTCCAGTACTTGGGTCTAAGACATTCTTAATACCTTGCAGGCTTGTCTTACCTCTCTCTGACACACTACTGCTGTTCCTGGCACTCCCTTTACACTTCTGACACCTCCGACTCCTCACAGACACCCTGAAAATGGCAGAATGGTGTCTGAGGCAGCAGGATGCGCGCTGTAGATAAACGCAGAGAAACTGCAGGATAACTGTGCAGCAGCCGAGAATGCTGGAACAACACGTGCGGAGGGTACGGAGGATGCCATCCGCTTGGGAGAGGGTCTTTGGGTTTGTTAAGTTAGGTGAACTGGAGACTACTCGATCAGGGAGCGCTGTTTTAATTTAATCCAGTTATCTATTCCAAATTGCATGTCATAAATTTCCATATCTTTACATGCCAACTGCCCGTGTAAGCGTGCCACACCATCTTTGCATCCTCCCATTAGAGATGCTGTGCTATGTCCGACATATTTCCACACACTTTCTGCCCATCGAGTCTATGCCAGCTCTCAGAGCAATCCCATCAGTCCCATTCACCCACTTTTCCCTTATTCTCTCTCACACGTTCTCAACTCTCCTGCCACCTACACACAAGGGGCAATTTACAACGGCCAATTAACCCACCAAACCGCACGTCTTTGGGATGTGGGAGGAAACCAGAGCACCCAGAGGAAACCCACGCGATCACAGTACCACCAATGTTTACATAGGTGCCCTCCATTACAGCTGTGAAAGCAGAACTTTGTCACTAGAGCAGGCATGTACTGAAGACGTCTTAGGGTGCATTTTACTAAGCAAGGCTAGCATTAGTGAATGAATTAAGCTTTCATAATATTATTACCATCTGTCTGATCGCCACATTATAGGAAGGATGCTCTGTGATCTGCTTAGCTTTTCCTGCACTTTCCATTTTCTTGGTTTTGTTTCTTATCCTGCATAGATGTCTAGTGTGCCGGGCAAGTCCTACCACCTTGCTATTAACACCTCATTACACAGGCCAGGAGCTTGATGTGCTGGTAACTTTCTGCATTAAGCCATTTCAATTCATCATCGCAGACACTCCCTTGCTCTCACTCACCCTGTTAGAGGAAGGATGTGGAGGCTTTGTAAAGGGTGCAGAAGAGGTTCACAGGGTGTTGCCTGGATTAGAAGGAATGAGCTACAAGGAGAGGTTGGACAAACTTCGGTTGGTTCTCTCCCAGGGGAGAAATGAAAAATACTAGAGAACATGCATTCAAAGTGAGAGGGGGAAGTTTAAAGGAGCTATGGCGGGGGGGGGGGGGGGGGGGGGGGTGGAGAGGTGGAATTTTGTTTTTATACACAGAGAGCAGTGGGTGCCTGGAAATGTGCTGCCAGGGCTGGGGGTGGAAGCAGATACGACAGAGATGTTTAAGAGCCTGTCAGATAGATACACAAATATGCTGGAAATGGAGGGATAGGGATGGTGTGCAAGCAGAAGGGATTCAGTTTAATTTGGCATCGTGTTCAGAACAGACATTGTGGGCTGAAGGGCCTGTTCCTGTGCTGCACTGTTCTATGTTCTGTCCCTTCCTCACCTTCTCTCCTACTGATAAACTACTCGCGTCTCTCCCCGTCCCAGTTCCGATGAAGAATCACAGACCCAAAACGTTGAATGCTTCTCTTCTCCACAGATGCTGCCTGACCTGCTGAATTTTTCCCACATTTTCTGCTTTAGCTCAGTCAGACCCCAAAATTACCGTCACCAATGACGAGATCGTCCACTGAAACAGTAAGTGTTTCACTCTCCGCCAACACCCCCACAGGTCAGGCAGCATTTCAGCACTCATCCCTTGTTTCACCCTTCCAGCCTCTGCAGTCCTTTCCACATTGCTCACGAGCTATTCCTTCCTTTACCCGTGGGATTCGTACCTGGGTGACACTCCGGGACCACGGCTTGGTAGTCGGATCCAACCCGGATCATGCTGTCTGAACAGAAAGAGAGAACAAGGCACAAATTTACTGGAGTACAGTTCAGAAAATAAAAGGAAATATTGGGGAATAGGTGGGGGAAGAGAAGGTAGGGGAGTGGGTAAGAGGGGCAGAGGGCAGAGAAACGAAAGGGGAATGAATGGCGGGACTGGAAGGAGCAGGGGAAGGCATGTGCGAGAGGAGCAAGATTGGGGGGAGAGGAGCGGCGGGTGAGGGGGACAGGAGAGATGATAGGGGCCGGAGTGGGGCGGGCAAATGTAAGGGGAAGGAATGGAGGGGGGAGGGGTGGGCGCAGGGGGAGTGAAGGGGGCAGGGCGAGGGAGGGGGAGGGGCAGGGCAGGTGGGTGAGAGGTGGTGGAGTGGCGGGGCGGGAGAGGGGTGGGGGGCGAGGGACGAGGGGTGAGGGAGGGGCTAAGTGGGGCAGGGGAGGGGGGCTGGATGGGGGGCAAGGGAGGGGGGCTGGGCAGGGGGGGGCGAGGGAGCAGGGAGGGGCGGGCTGGGTGGGGGCGAGGGAGCAGGGAGGGGCGGGCTGGGTGGGGGCGAGGGAGCAGGGAGGGGCGGGCTGGGTGGGGGCGAGGGAGCAGGGAGGGGCGGGCTGGGTGGGGGCGAGGGAGTAGGGAGGGGCGGGCTGGGTGGGGGCGAGGGAGCAGGGAGGGGCGGGCTGGGTGGGGGCGAGGGAGCAGGGAGGGGCGGGCGGGGTGGGGGCGAGGGAGCAGGGAGGGGCGGGCTGGGTGGGGGCGAGGGAGCAGGGAGGGGCGGGCTGGGTGGGGGCGAGGGAGCAGGGAGGGGCGGGCTGGGTGGGGGCGAGGGAGCAGGGAGGGGCGGGCTGGGTGGGGGCGAGGGAGCAGGGAGGGGCGGGCTGGGTGGGGGCGAGCGAGGGGGCAGGGGGAGGGAGAGGGGCAGGAGAGGCAGGCAAGAGGGGCAGGGCAGGTGGGTGGAGGGCTGGGGGAGGGAGGGGCAGGGAATGTCGTTGGGGACAACTACACAATTACACCAGAGGATGGTAAAACGGGGACTGACTAAGATGGAGGTGCCCACCGTGCAGGCCATGTTGCTCCCGCTTCTTCCACTCGATGGAGACGACTGACATGGTGGCATGCGACTGCTCCTCGTCACTGCTCTCCTCCTCCGACTCCCGCAGGTGCTGGCTCCCGTTGTTGCTCCCGTTGTTCAAGCCCTTCATCCTGGCTCCCCGGGACAGAATTCCCGCCGAGCCCGACTTCTCCATCATCACCGGCATCACTGCGGGAGGGAGGCAATCGGTCAGAAGAGGAGACAGCGGAAGGTTACCAAACCTCCACACCTTGGGCTGTTAGCACGGTAATCTTCCAAACAGGCACTGCGTCACTTTCCTGGAAAAACGGCGTCAGCAACTTCCCAAATCCTTCCTTGGAAGTTGAGGGCATAATATTGATCTGCATCAAAAAACAAATTGCTGAAGGAACTCAGCAAGTCAAGCAGTATCTGTGGAGGCAGAGGGATGGTCAAAGGACTGATGCAGGGTCTTGATCTGCATGCCAAACTTCTCAACTCATCAGCCACACCAGCTTGGCACATGGGAAAGGGGGAGTAAATGCTTCCCACTGCCTCAGGAAAGCAGCCAACGTAATCAAGGACCCCTCCCACCCTGGAACATTCTCTCTTCTCCCACCTGTCATCGGGCAGAAGATACAAAAGCTTGAGGACACGCACCACCGGGCTCAAGGACAGTTTCTACCCAGTTGTTATAAGACCCTTGAACGGACCTCCTATGTGATAACATGAACCCTTGATCTATCTACCTTGTCGTGGCCCTTGCACTTTTCCTGCACTGCACTTTCTCTGTAACTGCAACACTATATTCTGCATTCTGTTTTTCTTTTTCGTCCTTCGATGCACTTATGTATGGAATAATACATCTGGATGGCACATAAACGAAAGCTTTTACTGTATCTCGGTACATGTAACAATAATAAACCAATTACCAAAATCTTCACTTTTAAAAGATATTTTATCATTCAAGTGAAGGGTTCAAAAACCTCCACCAGAACCACACATGAAGGGAAAAGAGTTCTTAACACTGCCCCAGTGCAGTAGCTCAGATCCCCAACTCCAGAACCTCATTCCAAGCAGGCTGTGACGACTCCCAAAGCCCACAACCACTTCTGGCCCGTCCCACACCCGCCAAACGACACCAAGTGCTTGCGGCGCCAAGGGAGCCCCTTGCCAGCTGTCACACCTTTCGCCCAGCGAGTGCAAACGTCCCACGGGGAGTGGCCTGAGCCACACTAAGCAGGTTTGACACCGAGACAGTGTTCGCCTCTGTGGGGATGGGAACTGATGCCCTCAACCAATGCCTGCAGGCAGATCTGGACACCACTGCGTTGACTGCAATGCTGCCTAGCGCTGACCTGCAAAATGCATCAAAGTGGAGCCACAGTACTGTAGGCGGGTGAGACTCCGGTTGCAAGGAGGATGGAAACTAGATTAAAAACATTCAATTTACTCCCAAAAGAATGGTCACGGTAAAAACAAGGCAGGGTTTTAATGCACTCCCGGAGAGCAGGACAAACCAGAGACCCAGCCTGCAGCATTCCCCACGAGCCGCAGGTGACCAAGCTGAAGTTCCTGGCTTGGTTTTTAATTTACAGCGGCCAATTAACCAACAGCACATCTCTGGGACGTAGGAGGAAAGCGGAGCACCCGGGGGAAAGTCACACAGTCACATGGATAACATGAAAACTCCACACACACACACACACACACACACACACACACACACACACACACACACACACACACACACACACAGCGCTGGAGGTCAGGATCAAACCCAGGTCTCTGGAATCAGCTTCTGTGCCAATCCCCTCCTCGTTTCTCTCTCTCCCCCCAATGTATTTTTCTGGATTGCCCTTATAACACTTCCTGTGGGAGAGAAATCCACGTTCGACTCACAGAAACAGGCTCTTCAGCCCAACTTGCTGATGCTGACCAAGATGCCCATTTAAGCAAGTCCCATTTGCCCGCATTTGACCCATATCCCTCTAAACCTTTCCTATCCACATACCTGTCCACATTCTCCTGGCTCTCTGGGGAAAAGTTTCCCCTGAATTTAAGAGTGATTTCACCTGATTCTGATCTTGCTTGCATGTGAAATTACCTTCCCTCTGCCCCCTTGGTAATTTTAAATGCCCCATCAGAATGAACTGGATTAGGATGTTGGATTCTTGGCCAATCACCAGTCACAAGAACCACGGAAGACTCGGGCCTTCCTATCACCTTCAGAACACAAGCTTGGCGTTGGAACCAGGTGTCCCCGCCTGGTCTCATCAACCTTGGCCCCACCCTACACCAAAGCAGCAATCAAACAAACTACAGGAGGTGGGCATCACATCTTGGCTACATCCAACTGGGTACATCCCCTGTTACCAACCAAAGAGGCTCAAACTTTAAAGTGACAGCGTTGATCTCAGCAGCATGTATTGCTGAGAACAGACAAGCAACATTAATGCAGCTCACAACCCTAAGCACTCACACACACAGCCCCCTGTAGTCACCAGCCTAAGCCCAGCTTCACGCACTAACGCTCAGACAACCTGAACCAACCCCAAAACGAGAAATGATCCCAGGAACGGAAGGCTTAACATACAAGGAGCATTTGATGTCTCTGGCCCTGTACTCAATGGAGTTCAGAAGGATGAGGGGGGGATCTCACTGAAACCTACCAGATACTGCAAGGCCTGGACAGAGTGGACGTGGAGAGGATGTTTCCATCAGTGGGAGAGTCTGGGACCAGAAGGCACAGCCTCAGAATGAAGGGACATCCCTTCAGAACGGGGATGAGAAGTAATTTCTTCAGCCAGAGGAATTTGTTAGTACAGAGGCCAAGTGACTGGGTATATTTAAGGCAGAGATTGATAAGTTCTTGATTGGTGGGAGCAGTAAGGGTTTCGGGGAGAAGGTGGAAAAATGGGATTGGAAAAAAAATCAGTCATGACTAAATGGCAGAGCAGACTCCATGGGCCGAATGGCCTAATTCCACTCCTAAATCTTATGGTCTGAAAACCCTGGAGTAAAGCACCGCTCTCTGCTTTAACAGACGTCACCAACTCAGGTCAAAGAGCACAACCCCTCCCCCATCGAATCACCATCACACCACTCACTCACCACCACCCCCCCACCCCCAAAACCCCCGTGTAGGGACGAAGGCCGAGGAAGGGGTTGACTTCCTGGACTGTGCTGGATTAACATGCCGCAGCTGGTGCAAGGGTAGAGATGTTGCCTGTGGTTTCAGGCACAAGACACAAGGGGAGGAGAGAGAAAAACCACAGGAAAGATCTGCTCCTGATCCAAAAGGGTGGGAGAGTTAGGAGGTGGCTGCGAGGGAGGGCAAAGACAAGGGAAGGCGAGAACAGCGTGGGGGTGGGGTGGAGGGAGATTAAACTGACTCATTCTGGGCTCTCGGCAGTTAAATCCCCCCTGGGGCTGACTTCTTAAAATCAGGACTGTGGTTTCCTGAGGTTGGGAGATTTGAAGAGTGACCTCAGCGAGCTGTTTAAAGCAGTGGAAATAAAAACTGCCCGCACTGACAGACAAGAGCTAATCCCTCTGGTGAGGGAACGAAAGAGATGATACGGCACCTTCGAATTCTAGCCAGGTCGTTCAGCACTGACACACAAGAGGCAGGTTTCCCCACACAAAGGGGTGGTGAGCAGTGGGGCTCTGGTGGAGATTCCGGGACATACGATAGATTTTCAACCGGGGTGAGCGGGTCGGAAACGTGGGCATATCGAGTTAAGATTTAGATCAGCTGAGATCTCACTGAACAGGCTCAGAAGGCTGAACAGTCCCCTCCCAGCTAGTTACCACATTGCAATTAGCTGCAACAACCAAGGGAAAAAGGCTTCCCAAGCACTGGTTGGAACAGATGTGAGTGGTGGGGAGTACAAACAGCCCCCTTTGATGCCTCGAATACATGTCCTCATCCAGTTCAACACAAAGCATGCTTCACTGGGAGACGAGAGCTCCGCATCACCCTCCCACCCCCCCGCCGGACTTTGTTAACAACCCTTGCTCCCCTTCCCCTATCACCATTCCTGATCAATGGGCTGTGACACATTCCACAGCAAAGAGTGACCGCCTGCCCTACAAGGACGGCTGCTTTCTGAGCTCTGCCCCAATCCCGAGGCTCTGTCGGCTCATGGCCCCGTGACTGTGCTTCCAACAGGGCAAAGCTATTTGGCTGCACGGGAATCACCTACAAGCCCAGGAAGTGGCACCAACCCAGGGTGGCTTCCCCTCCGATCCACAGGAACACAGAACTCGGTTAACCCAAGGTTCAAGACACAGACAATCCGATTCCCCACTCCTCCAACCCTCCAAACCACCCCCCCCATCCAATACTCTAACCCTCCAAAGCCCCTCCAACTTCCACTATCTGCTTTCTCAACCTCACCAATCTCACCTCCGCACACCTCCCCTCACTGGCCCCCCCCAAGAAACCCCACCTCCGCACCCCGCCTGGGCACCTCATATCCTATCAATCATCGCCTCCTTTCACCTCCATTTCACGATGCCCCCAAACCCTCCCCGACCCACACCCCTCATGCCGCTCACACTCATCCTGAATCCACTGAACACAGCCCTTCCACTCAACCTTCCCACCCCACTCTCCCTTCCCAAATACCCCAAACCTCCCACTCCACTCCCTCCTACACCACCCACTCCAGCACCACCCAACCTCTCTCCCTCCCATCAGCCTCTCCCTCCACTTCCCCTCCTTACCTCACTCCCCAACCCTCCTCCCACACTCACTCTACCCTCCTTCCCAACCCCACACCTCCTCTCCCAACTTTCCTTCCCTCCCTCAACCCAACCCAACCCATACCCTCGCTCACCCTCCTCTCCCTCATGTGGCCTTCTAATCCTACTTTCACTCCTGCCATTGCCCCTCACTCTCCTCCCCCATCGCTCCACACCCCATCTCACCACTGTCCTTCCACTCTCTGTCCATTCTCAGCCCACCTGCTCTTCCTCATCCCTTCCCTGTCCCCCACCCACCCCTTCACCCCTCCTTCCACCCACACCCCTCATCCCTCCCTCCTCACCTCCTCCCCACCACTTCCCCTCACTCTCTCCCTCACCTCCACCCTCTCCCAACCCCTCCTCACCTCCCCATCCCCAACCCACCCTCTCCTCCCTCACTCCCACCCCCTCACCCCACCCACCCCTCCTCACCTCCCCACCCATCCTCTCCTCCCTCCCACCCCCTCACCCCACCCATCCCTCCTCACCTCCACCTCTTCCCCTCCCTCTCACACCCCAACCCTCACCCTCCACCTGACCTCCCCCTCATTCCCACCCCTCTCCTCTCCTGTTCCACCCCTCACCTCCCTCCCACCCCTCACCTCCCCCCTCATCTCCCCACCTGCCCCCTCAACTCCCACCCCACACTCACTCCTACTCCCTCACCCCCCACCCCCTCGCTCCCTCCCTTCCCACCCCCACCCCTCCTCACTCCATCCCCTCCCACCCCCCACCCCTCCTCACTCCATCCCCTCCCTCACCCCCCTCACTCCATCCCCTCCCTCCCACCTCCCCCTCACTCCATCCCCTCCCTCACCATCCCCTCCCCCTCACTCCATCCCCTCCCTCCCCTCCCCCATCCCCTCCCTCCCCATCCCCCCTCTCTCCTCCCCCTCCCCCCTCCCTCTCTCCTCCCCCTCACTCCCCCTCCCCCCTCCCTCACTCCATCCCCTCCCACCTCCCTCCCCCCTCACCCCCCTCCCCTCTCTCCCTCCCTCACCCCTCCCTCCCCCCCTCCCCTCTCTCCCTCCCCCCCTCCCCTCTCTCCCTCCCCCCTCCCTCCCTCCTCACCCCCCTCCCCTCCCTCCCTCCCTCCCCACCCCCCCTCCCCTCCCTCCCTCCCCACCCCCCCTCCCCTCCCTCCCTCCCCACCCCCCCTCCCTCCCTCCTCACCCCCCTCCCCTCCCTCCCTCCCTCCTCACCCCCCTCCCCTCCACACCTCCCTCCTCACCCCCCTCCCCTCCACACCTCCCTCCTCACCCCCCTCCCCTCCACACCTCCCTCCTCACCCCCCTCCCCTCCACACCTCCCTCCTCACCCCCCTCCCCTCCCTCCCTCCCCACCCCCCTCCCTTCCCTCCCTCCTCACCCCCCTCCCCTCCCTCACCCCCCTCCCCCTCCCTCACCCCCCTCCCCCTCCCTCACCCCCCTCCCTCCTCCCTCACCCCCCCCTCACACTTGCCTGCGAGGAGCCGCCTCCCGGCCGCTCAGCTCCCGCCCCGCTCATCCAAATCCAGCGCTGCCTCCCAGTGCGCGATCCTCACCCCCCCCCCTTACTTCTTTCTTCCTTCCAGAGCCGCCGCTGCCGCCTGCCTTTCTCTTCCGTGCACACTGATCAATGCAGCGGGGACGTTATTGTGCACGCTGAGCCGGCGTGGCTGCCCCTCCCTGCAGCCCGAGCCCTGCCGGGTGGCCGCGGCGCCCGGCGACGCCTCCCGCCTGCAGCCCCCGCGCGCGGCTCCGGGGCTCGCGCACAATGAGCCTGGCCCGGGGAAAGTAGTGCCGGCAGCGCCGCCTCACTGCCCCCGCACACCGGCGGGAGCCTTCCACCCTCATCCCAGCATAGAAAAATAACCCCCCCCCCCGTGCACCCCACACTCTGCACATTCCTCCCCCCTCCCCTCCTTCAATGCCCCTCCGTGCATTGTGGGGGGGGGCGGTGGCTCCTTTGATGCTTGCATTTTCTTTGATGTGACTGGGGATTGCTTGCGGCGGGAGAGCACGCTCGCCGGCGGGGGGTGGGGGGCGTGCAGCGGCCCAGTGCTGGGACAATGGAGGGGCTGCAAATGGCTGAGAGTCAATGGGGAGGAGTGTCTGGGATCGCCCTGGAACTGGGTCCCTGGGTGTGGGCCGGCTCCAGACCAACTGCAGCATCTGTTAAAACTGCGAGCGTATTTTTAGCTTTGAGGGAGGCAGGAAGTGGGAGGAATGGACTCCAGAGAGGCTGGTTCATTTGAGGTCAATGCAAACCCAATCCAAGAGAATTCAATTCATTGCAATCCAAGAAAGTGCAATGCAACCCAAACCTAAAGCTTAATTCAATCCCAGGGAAGGCAATCCGCCAGAACAGGACTATCCAACACAGGACAATGCATGGGGTCCGAAACGCACGCCAGTCCAGTAGTGAATAACGGGAAGAATTCATCCAATCCACAAGAACCATTCAAAGCAATCCACCAAGACAATGCAGCTAAGCCCCGTAGAGTTCAATATAGCAAAACCTTATCCAAAGCATGCAACCCAATACAGGTCAATGCAACCCAATGCAAAATAATCGAGTTCAAAGTGACACAAACCAATTCAAGTTAATGCAATCCAATCCAGACCAAAGCACCCCAAAACCAAGAAAATGCAGTCAAGTCCAAGATAATTTAATTCAACACATCACAAACCTGTCCAAGACTACAGTCACCAAACCAAGACAATTCAATCCCATCCAAAAGGACAGATCCCCAAACCAACACAACCCAGTCCAAGACACAATAACCCAAGATGATGCAACCCCACTCAGGTTGTTGGAACTCAATTCAATCCGATAAGGCAACCCAATCAAAGTCATTACAATCCAACACGATCCATGGAAAACGCAACCTGATCCAGGGAAATAGAACCCAGTACAAGGCGACTACATCCAGATTAAGATAATGTACCCCAAACCAAGCAGTGCAACCCAATCCCAGGCAACGCGAGCTAATCTAAACTGATCCAACCGAATCTAAGACAACACAAGCTAAACCAAGCTAACATAAGACAATGCCACCCAATCCAGACCGAGAGTAAACATCCTTAACCAAGAGATTGTAATAAATTAACCCAATGCAAAAGAAGAGAAAGCAAGTCAAGAACAATGCAACCCAATGGCAGACAACACAATACAGTTCAAGACCACGCAATCCAACCAGGATAATGCAGTTCAGTCAAGACCATTGCATCTCAGTCTCACAAGGGTATCACAACCCAATACGAGACAACTCAAAGTGATCCCATATAACCCAGCCCAATTCACAACAATACAACCCAAGTCAAAGCAATCCAAGGCAGGGGAACTCCCACAGCCAGGACAGCATAACCAGCAGATACAGCAAACCAATACAGCCCATCCCAATCCTATCCCATCATAGGTAACTCCATTATAATACAACACAATAAAACATGATCCGATCACATTGCAATGCACAATGCATTCCCATCAGGGGATACACAAGAGTGTTGAGGAAAACGCAGACTGCTCCAGGACACTGCCACTGATCTGGGACAACACTACACAATTCAAGAGAATGCAAGCCAGTACCAAACAATGAAAGGCAGTGTAATACACTTCAAAGCCAGGCAGCCCAGTCCAACAGCAGCCACACCAAGACAATCTACCTAGTCCACGCCAGTAGCAGCCAGTCCAAACCATGCTAGTCAGTCCAAATCACACCAGCCGGTGCCAGCCAGATCAAGTCAATTCAACCCTTCCCAAGCAAATACAATCCAATTCAAAACACAGCCCAATTCAAGACAGCACATCTCAGTCCAAGTCAAAGCAACCCACACCCCAAACCATAACATTGGAACCAAAATCCAAGACAATGCAATCCATGATAATACAGTCCATTCCAAGACAACAACACTCAATCCAACAGGGTACAACTGACCTGGTATAATCCAATGCATTTCAAAACAATGCAAACCCAATCAACAGCAATCAAATCCAACATAGTGCAAGAAGATCACTGAACTCAAGGCAACACAATCCTGTCCGAAACAATCCAGGGCAAGGCAATGCGCTCAACACAAAGCAATCCAAGACAATGCAACCAGTCAATGACAATCCAGTTCATCGTAAGGAATCTGGACCAAGACACTGTATTTAAGGTAGAGAACTCGGTACAAGAAAAAGCATCCCAGTATACACTGGATGACTCAGCCCCAGTCAACACAACCCAATGGAAATGTACTCAGATATAGCACACCTCAATCCAAGAAAATGCAACACAAATCAAGGCAGCTCCACCCCACCCCACCCAAGGCAGCTCGACCAATTCAAAACAACGCAAACCAGCTCAATGCATCTCAAGGTTAAAGTCCCAAAAGAAAGCAATCTCTCACAATGCAACTCACTCCAAGACAACTCAAAACATTTCTGTATAACTCCATCCCAATAAAGGCTACACAAACCAACTCAGGATCATCTATTCCAAGACAACACAATGCAGAGTAATGCTCTAAAATCCAAGACAACGTACATAGTCAAAGAGAATTCAAACATATTTTAAATTTGTGCAATCTGGTCCAAGTCAAGCCAATCCAAGTGAACACAAGCCAATGCAGACCACTCCAAGCCAATGCAGACCTTACCCAAGCCACACCAAGCCAACGCAAGCCAGGTCATGCCAAGCCGCTCCAAGACAACTCAAGACAATGCAGGCTGATCCAGGCCAACTCAGGCCGCTCCAGGTCACCCCACGCACTCCAAAAGTCAACATAAGCCACTCCATTCCAACAAATGGCACTTCAAACCAAGGCAAGCCACTCCAAGCCTATCAAATTCAAGACATTCCAATTCAGGACTGTGCAACCCATTCTGGCAAAGCCCCAAATCTATCACAATAGAACCCAATCGAGAAAACTCCAATGCAATCCAAGCCAACCCAACTCAAACCAATCCAATGTAAGATACCCCCAATAGAAGACAATGCAAACTAACTCAAAACACTGCATAACAATACAACCCAACCTATGAAAAACAAACCAAATCAAACCAACACAAGAGAACACTATCCAATGCAAGACCACCCAACCAAAGACAGTTCAAGTCAAGTCAAGGCAATCCACACACATTCCAGTCCAAGACAAAGAAACTGATCCAATCCAGGACAAATTTTAGACCAAGATAACACAACAGAACACAATTCAAATCAACACATCTCACTCCAATCCAAAAAAAATCAATCCAGGATGATCCAAATCAATTAAATCAAATGCAAGACCAAATCCAATCCCCTTACAAGAGTCAACATAACCCAAACAATCCAAGTCAGGAGAACCCTACCCAATCCAATTCATTATTGTTAATTAGAAAATTATATGTATTTTTTTTATCTTATATACTTTTTTTAAAAATTAAAGAATAGGCATTACAATTTCAACTCAACTCAAACTAACTGAACCTCATGATGCAAGTGTTAGAACTGGTGTTATCTATTTTGCATTGAGAGGAACAGATGGAGGGGGTAGGGAGTGGAGGTGTGGGTGTGGGCTGAGGTGGAGAGGGCTGGGGAGGGTGAGGTGAGAGCAGGACAGCAATGGGGAGGGTGAGGGAAGGTTGGATTTGGAAGACGACAGCAGAGGAGTGTGGGGTGGAGACGGGAAGGGGTTGAACAGATGGAGATGGATCTAAGGAGTTGGCTGGGGGTTGGGGGGTGAGAGAGATTAGGAGAGGGATGGTGGGGAGAGGCGGGGGGAGATGAGAATTGTATCTGGAACGAGCTGCCACAGGAAGTGGTAGAGACAGGTACAATTACGTTTGAAAGATATTTGGACAGGTTCATGGATAGGAAAGGTTCAGAGGGATAGGGGACAAGCTTAGATGGACATCTTAGTTGGTATGGACGAGTTGGGAAGAAGGACCTGTTTCCAAGCAGTGTTGTTCTGTGACCCTAGGAGTGACCAGGGGTCAGATGTGGTGAGGGAGGGGCAGAGAAGATTAGAGATGAACAAGGTGTGGGTGGGGACCAGGGTGATTGTTGGCAAGGGTTGAGATAGAGGCAGGATTTCAGGCCTTACAGTGGGAAACCAGCGATTCCCAGCACCAAACCCTGACAGGGTCCCGTTTGGGACAGTTTGTTGGGAGACCGTTGAACAAGACGCAGACCCCCACTCTCAGTCTGTTGGTTGACAAGACCCTTCGAAGGGATTGGAACGTGGATCCACTCAGGTGACAGCAGCTGTAGATTATGTTAACACAGCCTCTGCACCTCCAGAGAACCTCGCTCCCTCTTTCTCTCTCGTCACCAGCCTTTGCCCCAAAATGCTCTGTCCTGCTCCTCAGTCCCCACCTCTCCCACTCATTCAAACCCCTCACAGCCCCTCTCTCTCCCTGCTCCCTCCCCCTCCCTCCCTGAAGAATGAAGAATCAGGGGTGATCTTGTTCTTATGTATAATATGTTAAGGGAACATGACAGGGTGGCTGTTGAGATGTTTCCATCAGTGGTAGAATCTTGAACAAGGAGACCTAGCTATAAGGTATGGAGGTACATAGCAATTTCTCCTTGCAGAGCGTGGTGAACCTCTGGAATTCTCTGTCCCAGAGGGTTGTGCAGACCGGATCATTAGAAGTACTTAAAATGGAAGTACATAAATTTTCGAAAGATCGGTGAATTGAGGATATGGGGACTGGTGAAAAGGCGGCTCATTGGAACAACAGGTTACAGGTGTAGAAATCATTGGTAAGGTCGCACTTGGAGTATTGTTTGCAGTTCTGATCTCTACGCTATAAGCAGGATGTGATTAAGCTGGAGAGGGTTCAAAGATTCACGGGGATGTTACTGGGGACCGGAGGGCTTGAGTTATAAGGAGAGACCGGACAGGCTGGGACTCTTTTCCCTGGAGCGAAGGAGGCTGAGGGGTGACCTTGTAGAGGTTTATAAAATCATGAGGGGCATCGATAAGGTGGATGGTCACAGACTTCTCCCCAGGGTAGGGGAGTCTAAAACTACCTTCACTTTAAATACTTGAAGGTGACAAGAAGAAAAAAAGTCAAAGGGGGCCAGTTTTTCACCCAAAGGGTGGCAGGCATACGGAACGAGCTGCCAGAGGGAGTGGTAGAGGTGGGTACAATTGCACCATTTAAAAGTCACTTGGACGGGTACATGGACAGGAAAGGTTTAGAGGGACATGGGCCAAACGTGGGCAAGTGGGACGAGCTGAAGTAGGCAACTTAGTCAGCATGGACGAGTTGGGCCGAAGGGCCTGTTTCCATGTTGTGTAACTCTATGGATCACTAAGGTGTCAAACAACCACCATCAGTTTGAGTGACGGGGCAGTCTCCAGAGACCTACTCCTGCTCCTATTTTCTTGTGTTCTTCATCTGAGCTCCTGACATCTGCAGGAAGTGGGGGCTATTTAACTGTGAAAGGCATCACAACCCAGCTTTCCCCAAAGTCCACAGGGTGGCCAGGGTACTTGCTGGATCAGGTTCAGATACTCCGATACTTAGATAAAACAATACCCCCAGGAGTGAGGGGCAAGATTAACAAGAAAAATAAAAGCTCAAAATGGAATTTACTTGAGGTGAGGGGGAAGGGAAGGGCAGGGAAGGGAGGGGGGAGGGGGGGAGGGAGGGAGGGAGGGAGGGGGGGAGGGGGAAGGGAAGGGGGAGGGAGGGGGAATGGGGAGGGGGAGGGAATGTTCCTTTAAACTCTCAGCTTGGTGTTGGGGAAAGAGTATGGGGAAGGGCTCGGAGAGGTTTCGGGATTTGAGGCACCAGTAGAGGAGTTAGCCTGATAACGATGAGATTTGCCATCCTTAAACACACTGCTTTGGGAAGGGACAGAAGGTCTTTTGTGTGAAGATTACACTTTCTCTCTCTCTCCCTCCCTCCCTCGCACACACACGTCAGTGGACCAGCTGGCTCCCCCTTAAAGGGACAGGCCGCCTTCAGCTCAGGAGCTTGTTGGAAAACCTTTCGTCACAGCTGCCACCTGGTGTGTGCAGCGCAGGACACGACAGCTCAGTCCTGCCCCCTCCGGACTGTTCGTTGAAGGGGACAGGGGGTTGTGATCTGACTGTATGACTGGACAAGCTTTCCTTTTGCTTTAAACACATACCCACCCTCTTTGGTGGACGGGTTCCCAGCAATTCTTTGACACGCTGTATATGACAGAGAGGGGGCAGGGCTGGAAGGCAGGCCTGTTTGAGAGAACGATCACAGTCCACTGTGATGGTACCACAGGCAAATAGTCATAGAGTTAGAGTTATACAGCACGGAGACAGGCCCTTCAGCCCAACTCGTCCATGCCGACCAAGTTGTCTACTTGAACCGGTCCTATTTCCCTGCATTTGGCCCACACGCCTCTAAACCTTTCCTATCCATGGACCTGTTCAAGCATCGTTTAAGTGTTGTTAATGTACCTGCCTCACCCACTTCCTCTGGCAGCTCGTTCCATATCCCCACCACCCTCTGTGTGAATATGTTGCCCCTCAGATAGCTTTTAAATCTTTCCCCGCTCACCTTAAACCAATGCCCTCTGGTTTTAGACTCCCCTACCCTGGGAAAAAGACTGACCATCCACCCTACCTACGCCCCTCATGATTTTATAAACCTTTGTAAGGTCACCCCTCAGCCTTTGTAAGGTCTCTCCTTATAGCTAATGTCCTCCGGTTTCTGGTAACATCCTCGTCAATCTTTTCTGCACCCTTTCCAGCTTAATCACGTCCTTCCTGTAGCCAGGCAACCAGAACTGTACACAGTATCCCAAGTACAGTCTCACCAACGTCTTGTACAGCTGTAACATGATGTCCCAACTCTTGTACTCAATGACCGATGAAGGCAAGTGTGCCAAATGCTTTCTTCACTACCCTGTCTAGCTGTCTCTCCACTTTCAGGGAACTATGTACCTGTCCCTAGGTCTCTGTGTTCTACAACACTTCCCAGAGCCCTACCCTTTACAGTGTAGGTCCTGCCAAGGTTTAAGTTACCAAAGATAAGAGATAAGATATCTTTATTAATCACGTGTATATTGGTATTGGTTTATTATTGTCACTTGTACCAAGGTACAGTGAAAAACTTGTCTTGCATTTCGATCGTACAGGTCAGTTAATTACACAGTGCAGTTACATTGGGTTAGTACAGAGTGCATTGAGGTAGTACAGGTAAAAACAATAACAGTACAGAGTAAAGTGTCATAATGAAATGCATCTTTGTGTAGAGTGTTCTGGAGGTGTCGCCACGCTTCCGGCGCCAACATAGCATGCCCACAACTTCCTAACCCGTACATCTTTGCAATGTGGGAGGAAACCGGAGCACCCGGAGGAAACCCATGCAGACACAGGGAGAATGTACAAGGTCCTTACAGTCAGCAGCTGGAACTTGAACCCGGGTCGCGGGCGCTGTAGTAGCGTTACGCTAACCGCTACACCACCTCACCTGCAAAGTGCAACAACTCACACTTGTCCAAGTTAAATTTCATCTGCCATTCCTTGGCTCACTTCCCCAGTTGGTCTAGATCTCCTTGTAAACTGAGACAACCATTTTCACTGTCCACCACACCACCAATTTTGGTGTCATCTGCAAACTTACTAACCACATTAACAACATTCTCATCCAAATCGGTAACATAGATGACAAACAACAGCGGACCCAGCACCGATCCCTGAAGCACACCACTGGTCACAGGTCTCCAATCCGACGGACAACCCTCTACTACCACCCTCTGACTCCTTGCACCAAGCCAATAGTTACTGAGTCCTGCAGCACCCCTGAGCAGCTGGTACCTTGCACCGTAAGGTTCCATACAGGGATTTCAGGAGAGAGCGGGGAAGGGGGAATGGAATGGCCATACAGGGAGCTAGCACAGATTCAATGGACTGAATGTCCTCATTCTGCCAATTCTATGTAATACACCAACAGCAGAAGAAAAGCAGCAGTGCACATGTTCTTAATATCAGCAAGGGACCTCTCACTCACCTGCTAACGGAGTGCGTTTGGTCAGCCAATGATCCCTGTTACTCCGGGCTCCGAAGGGAATGGGAGAGCCTGCGGATAAACACAAGATTCCCTTAAACCATCGACGGACTTAGCAATTCCCACCAGGAAGAAACACAGCTCAACAAATGTCCAACTTCCATTGCTGAAACTTTTTTTTATTAAACAGGCTTATATAACATAGGAGGAGGATATCTGGCCCATGGAGTCTATGCTGGCTCTCATACAGCATGGAAACAGGCCCTTCGGCCCAACCAGTCCATGCCGACCAGGATGCCCAACTAAGCTTGTCCCATTTGCCCACGTTTGGCATGTTATCCATGTAGCAGTCCAAATGTCTTTTAGAAGTTGTTATTGTCCCTGCCTCACCCACTTCCTCTGGCAGCTCGTTCCACATACGGACCACCCTCTGGGTGAAAAAGTTGCCCCTCAGGTTCCTATTAAATCTCTCCCCTCCCACTTTAAACCTGTGCCCTCTAGTTCTTGATTCCCCAACCCTGGGAAAAAGACTGTGGGCATTCACCCTATCGATGCCCCTCCTGATTTTATACACCTCTATAAAGATCACCCCTCAGTCTCCTACAGTCCAAAGAATAAAGCCCTAGCCTGCCCAACCTCTCCCTATAACTCAGTCCCTCGAGTCCTGGCAACATTTGGGTAAATCTTCCTTGCACTCTCTCCAGCTTACCGATGTCTCTCCCATAACAGGGTGACCAGAACTGTCTACAGTGCTCCAGGTGCAGCCTCACCAATGTCTTCTACAACTGCAACATCACGTCCCAACTCCTGTACTTAATGCCCTGACTGATGAAGGCCAGCGTGTCAAACGCCTCCTTCACCGCCCTTTCTACCTGTGACGCCACTTTCCGGGAATCCCATTCCCCCACTTATTTCCCTGAAACCTAATCTCTTTCAAATGCCCGTCAACTTCACCCCACCTCCAACTACACTCAGGCTAATTTACAGCAGCCAATTAATCTACCAACCCGCACGTCTTTGAGATGTGGGAGGAAACCAGAGCACCTGGGAGAAACCCACCCAGTCACAGGGAGAACGTGCAAACTCCACACACACACAGCGCCAGAGGTCGGGATCGAACCCATGCCACTGGAGGTGTGAGGCAGTGGCACTACTGGTGGGCCACTGCGCTGCACTTGACTCTGCAAATCATTTGTAGAGCTTGCTAGTCTGCGCTTCCTTTCACCCTGTCAAGACAAGTTACCTCTCTCTCTCTCCCCCTCCCTCTCCACCTCCCGCTCTCTCCCCCTCCTTATTCCTCCCTCTCTCCCCCCCACTACACCCCTCCCTCTCTACCCCCCTAATAGGCAAAAGCTTGTTTCAACAGAAGCAGTGAAGCTCAAGAGAGTTTGTTTAGCCATGTGGTGTTGCTGCAGCACTCCCACTGGTGGGAGACTGCAATTGTAGCATGACGTTTACATAGACAATTTCTGTCTGCATTGAAGAGGGCAGTAACCAGAGGCATTTGACACACCAGAGGCAAATAATCTATTTTGATAAGTATTTAAAAAAGCAAGGAATTTAGCATTCTGCTTACCATCTTTTGCAATGTTCATTTCTGCGAACTATTGGCGTCTCTGAATCTGCAGAAGGAATAAAAAACAGATATTAATACATTGAGATGCAGATTCATAGAAATGTACGGCCCTGGAAGAGGTCAGTTAGCCAATTGTAACTGCTCCGGTCAAGGAGACACTCCCCTGTCTAACCCCACCACCCTCCAGCCTTGGTGAAGCAGCCAGAATAATCAATGACCCCATCCACCCGGGACATTCTCTCTTCTCTCCTCTCCCATCGGGTAGAAGATACAGGAGCCTGAGGGCACGTACCACCAGACTCAAGGACAGCTTCTACCCCACTGTGATAAGACTATTGAACGGTTCCCTTATACGATGAGATGGACTCTGACCTCAGGATCTACCTTGTTGTGACCTTGCACCTTATTGCACTGCACTTTCTCTGTAGCTGTGACACTTTACTCTGTACTGTTATTGTTTTTACCTGTACTACCTCAATGCACTCTGTACTAACCCAATGTAACTGCACTGTGTAATGAATTGACCTGTACGATCAGTTTGCAAGACAAGTTTTTCACTGGACCTCGGTAGAAGTGACAATAATAAACCAACACCAATACTGGGTCCATAATCCTGCAGGGCACAGCTGCAATCCACACCCAAGTACTGTTTACATGGGGAATGTTCTGGCCTCTCCCACCTTTTCAAGCAGTACGAGCTGTCAGAAGAAGTGGTAGAATGGGGGGGGGCGGGGGGTGGTGGTACAATAACATTGGACAGGTACAGGGATAGGAAAGGTTTAGAGGGATATGGGCCAAATGAAGGCAAATGGGACTGGCTTAGGTAGGAAACTCGGTCGGCATGGATGAGTTGGGCCGAAGGGCCTGTTTCCCTGCTGTCGAACTCTATGACTCTTCCATTACCACATGATCACCTTTTGTTTCATCTACAAACTTCGGTATCGGGCTGCCAAGGCCCAAAGCTTTCTGTGCAGAAAGGGTCACTCCTCAGTTGCTGTTGGTCTTACTCTATTGGGATACCCAGCAGCTGGTAATCAGACATCGGGTCACTCACTTCCTGTGTCTGTATCAGACCTGGCCAGTTCTGTGGCAGGTTATCCAGTTCCCACATGAGGGGTAACTGACATCAGCTAATTAGGGCTTACGTATGAGGAGCGTTTGTCGGCTCTTGGACTGTACTCACTGGAGTACAGAAGAATGAGAGGGGACCTCATAGCGACATTTAAAATATTGATAGGAAAGGACAGAGTAGATGTGGCTAGGCTGTTTCCCTTGGTGGGTGAGTCCAGGACCAGAGGGCACAATCTTAGAATTAGAGGGTACAGTTTCAAAACAGAGATGAGGAAAAATTTCTTTAGCCAGAGGGTGGTGAATTTGTGGAACTCCTTGCCACGTACAGCAGTGGAGGCCAGATCAGTGGGGGCGTTCAAGGAGGAGATAGATAGATATCTAAATAGTCAGGATATCAAGGGATATGGGAATAAGGCCGGAAATTGGGATTAGAATAAGTTGTTTTTTTTTCTTCCCCCATTCCCCATTTCTCATTTCTATTTCCCTTTCCTTGGAGCAGACTCGATGGGCCGAATGGCCTGCTTCTGCTCCCTTGTCTTGTGATCTTGTGAATTAGTCCAGCGACCTCGCACGTCATTTGGTTGTGGGAGGAACCCCTCGACAATCCTCAGCTTCCTCATCGGCAGACCTCACACAGTGAGGATTGGTAACAACATGTCCTCCTCACTGACCATCAACACAGGAGCACCTCAAGGATGTGTGCTTAGCCCCTTGCTCTACTCTCTATACACACACGACTGTGTGGCTGAGCACAGCTCCAACGCCATCTACAAATTCACTGACGACACCACTGTTGTTGGACAAATCACAGGTGGTGATGAGTCAGCTTACCAGAGCGAGATGGGACACCTGGTTGAGTGGTGCTGCAGCAACAACCCTTCACTCAACGTCAGCAAAGCTAAAGATCTGATTGTTGACTTCAGGGAGGGAGGGAGAACATGTGCCAGCCTACATTGGGGGATCGGCGGTGGAGAGGGTCAGCAGCTTTAAATTCCTGGGTGTTAACATATCGGACAACCTGTCCTGGGCCCAGCACGTAGATGCAATCACAAGGAAGGCGCGCTAGCGTCTTTACTTTCGCAGAAGGTTAAGGAGGTTTGGCTTGTCACCGAACACTCTAACAAACTTCTACAGATGTGCTGTTGGAAGTGTCCTGACTGGTTGTATCACGGTCTGGGACGGCAATTCGAACGCACAGGAACACAAGAAGCTGCAGACAGTAGTGAACTCAGCCCAACACATCATGGGCACATCCCTCCCCACCATCGGGAGTATCTACAGGAGGCGCTGCCTCAAGATGGCAACGCCTCAAGATGGCAACATCCATTGTCAAAGCTCCCCACCATCCAGGCCGTGCCATCTTCTCGCAGCTCCCATCGGGCAGGAGGTACAGAAGTCCCACACCACCAGCTACTTCCCTTCAACCATTTGGTTCTTGAACCAACCGGCACAACCCTAATCACTACCTCAGTACAGCAACTCTGGGACCACTTTGCACTACAGTGGACTTCTTTTTGTTCTAATTGTGTTCTTTCTTGTAAAAATTGTGTATAATTGATGTTTAATTTATGTTTTTCTTGTGACTGTTTATTGCCCTGTGCCTGTGATGCTGCAGCAAGTAAATTTTTCACTGCACCTGTGCTCACATGCACTTGTGCATCTGACAATAAACTCGACTTTGTCTTTGAAACCAGAGCACCCGGAGGAAACCCACGTGGTCACAGGGAGAACACATGCAACCTCCACACAGACAGTGCCAGAGGTCGGGATCAAACTCAGGTCCCTGGAGCTGTGTGGCAGCTGCTCTACCCACTGCACCGCCAGTGCATGCCTGATGCAGTGCAGTCTGCCTGACCTGCTGAGTGTTTCCAACGCAGTGTGAGAGCGGACACAGCTCAGCACATCTCAGAAACCAGCCTCGCCTACACTTCCCACTGCCTCGGGAAAGCAGCCAACATAATCAAAGACCCCCTCCCACCCTGGACATTCTCTGTTCTCTCCCTCCCCTCGGGCAGATGATACAAAAGCTTGAAAGCACGTACCACCAGGCTCAAGGACAGCTTCTATCGCACTGTTATAAGACTATTGAACAAACCTCTTGTACAATAAAAATTAACTCTTGACCCTCACAATCGACCTTGTTGTGGCCTTGCACCTTATTGTCTGCCTGCACTGCACTTTCTCTGTAACTATAACACCATATTATAGCAAGGATGTGGAAGCTTTAGAGAGGGTGCAGAGGAGATTTACCAGGATGCTGCCTGGATTGGAGAGCATGTCTTATGAGGAAAGGTTGAGTGAGCTAGGGCTTTTCTCTTTGGAGAGAAGGAGGATGAGAGGTGATTGATAGATATGTACAAGATGATAAGAGGCATAGATCGAGTGGACAGTCAGAGACTTTTTCCCAGAGCGACAATGGCTAACATGAGGGGGCATAACTTTAAGGTGATTACGGGAAGATATAAGGGGGATGTCAGAGGTAAGTTTTCTACACAGAGAGTGGTGGGTGTGTGGAACGCACTGCCGGCAGAGGTTGTGGGGGCAGATACATTAGGGACATTTAAGAGACCCTTAGATAGACACATGAATGATAGAGAAATGGGGGGCTATGTGGGAGGGAAGGGTTAGATAGATCTGAGAGCAAGATAAAATGTCGGCACAACATTGTGGGCCGAAGGGCCTGCACCATAATGTTCTGTATTCTGTTATTGTTTTCCCTTGTCGAACCTCAATGCACTGATGTGATGAAATGATCTGTATGGACAGCACACAAAACAAAGTTTTTCACTGTACCTCGGTACATGTGACAATACTAAACCGATAAACCTTCTCTGGGTTTTGTTTCAGACTTGCAGCATCTGCAGCTTTGTTTTCTCATTTTCATCAACACCACCTGTCCCCTGCCAGACCCAACACCCTCCATGCCCAAGCCCCGTCTGTGGGTACCCAATCTCTGCCCCATACCAAGCCCTTCCAACATGCCAATGGCGAACCTCTCTGGGATCATCCTGGTCTTTGTCTGGATGGAGAATACAGGACTGCAGATTAACAGGGGCAAAGCTCCCAAAGCAACAAGGCAGCGATGAAGGGGGAGGGGAGAGATTGAAAAATGGTGGAGGGAGGGAAGAGAGGGAGAGAGTGGGGGAGGGTGGGGAGGGTGGGGAGGGTGGGAGAGGGGGGAGGGGAAGGGGGAGGGGGGAGGGGGGAGGGGGAGGGGGAGGGGAGGGGGGAGTGAAAGGAGAGGGGGAGGTGGGAGTGAAAGGAGAGGGGGAGAGGGGGAGAGGGGCAGAGGGGGAGAGGGGCAGAGGGGCAGAGGGGGAGAGGGGCAGAGGGGCAGAGGGGCAGAGGGGCAGAGGGGGAGAGGGGGAGAGGGATGTCCCAGGAAAATACCTTGTGAGTCCACGTGACCAGATTTGATGCCCGAAGCCCTGAATCAAACGTCGGAGGCTTAGTGTTTCGGTGAGGGGAGGGGTCTGAGTGGTGTGGACACCACAGGGCCCACACACCCACGGGGTAGCCTTCTGTTCCACTGCACAGTCGGGGGAAACCAGCACTAGAAACCAGCAGTGATCAGAGGAATCCTCTGCGGCTGACACGACGCCTGTGTTCCCTGCTGCTGCCAGGATCCTGATAGCCGTTCCCCAGCAGCCTTTGGCATTGCCTTGGGTGGGGTTGGGAGGCGGCTGGCTGGATCCTGACGGCACCAAGCTGGGTGCCACTGTCTTAACACGGGAGCTTGAGGAGCAGTAAGCAGGGGGTGGGGGCAGCAGCACACTCACATAACCAAGTGAAGCTGGATAGCACCACCTGTCTGTCGGTATGCAGACAGTTATGAGCCAGGACCCTGACACAAAAAACAAACACATCCTATCCAGAGGCATCACGGCTTGGTACGGCAACTGCTCTGCCCAACACCGCAAGAAATGGCAGAGAGTTGTGAACACAGCCCAGTCCGTCAGGCAAACCAGCCTCCCCTCCACGGACTCTGTCTGCACTTCCCGCTGCCTCAGTGAAGCTCACACTAGTAGGGCTGAGTTATAGACCCCCAAGTAGTCAGCGGGAACTTGAGGAGCAGGTGTGGAGAGAAATTGCTCAAAGTTATAAGAATAACAGGGTTGTGTTAGCGGGAGATTATAATTTCCCCGGTATTGACTGGACTATCCAGGGTGTTAAGGGCCTGGACGGGGTGGAATTTGTGAAATGTGTCCAGGAACGTTTCCTGAGTCAATATAGAGAGAGGCATACACGGGTGGGTGCGATACTGGACCTGCTCTTAGGGAACAAGGCAGGGCAAGTAACTGAAGTGGCAGTCAGGGAGCACTTTGGCTCTGGTGGCGATAAGTCTATTAGTTTTAAGATAGTGATGGAACAGGATAGGACAGGCCCACAGGTTAGGGTCCCAAACTGGAGGAGGGCTAATTTAGGGGGAATTAGGCAGGATCTAGCAGAGGTCGGTTGGGTGAGCCTGTTTGAGCCTGTTTGAAGGGAAAGGAACGAATGGCAAGTGGGAGGCTTTTAAGAGTGTGATATCAGGAGTCCAGGGGCAGCATGTTCCTGTCAGGGTGAAGGGTAAACCGGGCAAGTTTAGGGAACCCTGGCTGATGAGAGATACTGAGGTTCTAGTCAAGAAAAAGAAGGAATTGTACATTGGGTTTAGGAGGTCAGGGACGAATGAATCCCTTGATGACTATAAAAAGATTAAGAATACTGTTAAGAGGGAAATCAGGAGGGCAAAGAGAGGGTTTGAGATGGATCTGGCAGGTAAGGTTAAGAAAAATCCCAAGAGGTTCTATAACTATATTAAGAGTAAAAGGGTGGCCGGGGAGAGAGTAGGTCCCCTTATAGAGATCAGCAGGGCCGCTGATGTCTCAAACCACAGGAGATGGGTGGGATTTTTAATGAATATTTCTCCTCAGTGTTTACTGAAGAGAAAATCATGGTTGCTCAAGAGATAAGGGAAACAAGTGGTGATGTTTTGGAGGGCATTTGTATTACCATGGAGAAGGTATCACAGTGCCTTACAGTGCATTATGGTTGATTAAGGTATTGGTTTATTATTGTCACTTGTACCGAGGTACAGTGAAAAAGTTGTTTTGCATACCGATCGTACAGATCAACTCATTACACAGTGCATCGAGGTAGTACAGAGTGCATCGAGGTAGTACAGAGTGCACTGAGGTAGTACAGAGTGCACTGAGGTAGTACAGGGTAAGAACAATAACAGAATACAGAGTAAAGTGTCCCAGCTACAGGGAAGTGCATTGCAGGTAGACAATAAGGTGCAAGGTCAAACAAGATGGTGGAGCTCCACTACGGGCACAACCCTCCCCACCACTGAGGACAGCTTCAAGAGGTGATACATCAAGAAGGTGGCATCCATCACTGAGGACCCTCACCACCCGGGACATGCCCTCTTCACGTTACCACCATCGGGGAGGTGGTACAGGAGCCTGAAGACCCACACTCAACGACTCAGGAACAGCTTCTTCCCCTCTGCCATCAGATTTCTGAACAGTCCATGAACACCACCTCGTTATTCCTTATTTGCACTATTTATTTTTGTAACTTATGGTAGTTTTTGTCTTTATGTCTTGCACTGCACTGCTGCCACAAAACAACAAATTTCATGACATACATCAGTGATAATAAACCTGATTCTGATTCTAAATCCCCAGGGCCTGACCAAGTGCATCCTCGGACTTTGTGGGAGACTAGAGAAGAAATTGCGGAGGCTCTTGTGGAGATATTTGCTTCATCGTTAGCCACTGGTGAAGTTCCCAAAGACTGGAAGGTGGCTGATGTTGTTACGTTATTTAAGAAGGGAAGCAAGGACAAGCCAAGGAACAACAGGCCGGTCAGCCTGACATCAGTGGTGGGGAAGTTACTGGAGGGAATTCTGAAGAACAGGATCTACCAGCATTTGGAAAGACAGGGTCTGGTTAGGAGGAGTCCGCATGGCTTTGTGCGTGGAAAGTCGTGCTTGACAAATCTTTCAGACTTTTTTGAAAAGGTAACCAAAAGGGTAGATGAGGGGAGGGCAGTGGATGTTGTCTATTTGGACTTTAGCAAGGCTTTCGACAAGGTCCCGCATGGCAGGCTGGTCTGGAAGGTTGGGTCCCATGGAACCCAGGGAGAGCAAGTTAGATGGATTCAAAATTGGCTCGGAGGTCGGAAGCAGAGGGTTGTGGTTGGAGGTTGTTTCTCGGAATGGAGGCCGGTGACCAGTGGTGCGCCGCAGGGGTCAGTGTTGGGACTCGTCATTTGTTACTTATATAAATGATTTGGATGGGAATGCACAAGGCTTGATCAGTAAGTTTGCAGATGACACAAAATTAGGAGGTGTTGTTGATAGTGAAGAAGCTTGTCGTAGATTCCAGGGGGATCTTGATCAGTTTGGGAAGTGGACCGAGGAGTGGCAAATGGATTTCAATACAGATCAGTGTGAGGTGATGCGTTTTGGAAAGTCAAACCAGCATAGGATTTACACTATTAGGGCACTAGGGAGTGTAATTGAACAGAGGGACCGAGGAGTACAAGTGCATAGTTCATCGAAAATGGCATCACAGGTAGACAGGGTGGTGAAAAGGGCATTTAGCACGCTGGCCTTCTTCAGTCAGGCCATTGAGTATAGGAGTTGGGATGTTATGTTGCAGTTGTATAAGTCGTTGGTGAGGCTGCACTGGGAGGACTGCGTACAGTTTTGGTCACCCTGTTATAGGAAAGATGCGGTTGAACTCACAGGTGCCTCACAGGTGGATAGAGCAGTTAAGAAGGCCTATGGGATGTTAGCTTTCATAAGTCGTGGGATTGAGTTTAAGAGCCGCGAAGTGATGGTACAGCTTTACAAAACTCTGGTTAGACCACACTTAGAGTACTGTGTTCAGTTTTGGTCGCCACATTATAGGAAGGAATGTGGAGGCGTTGGAGAGGGTGCAGAGATTTACCAGGATGCTGCCTGGATTAGGGCGTATGGAATATGAGGAGAGGCTTGAGGTGCTAGGGCTTTATTCACTGGAAAGGAGGAGGATGAGGGGAGACATGATAGAGGTATATAAAATATTGAGAGGAATAGATAGAGTAGACAGCCAGCGCCTCCTTCCCAGGGCACCAATGCTCAAGACGAGAGGGCATGGCTTTAAGGTTATGGGTGGGAGGTTCAGGGGAGATGTCAGGGGGAGGTTTTTCACCCAGAGAGTGGTTGGTGCATGGAATGCACTGCCTGGGGTGGTGGTGGAGGCAGATACATTGGCCAGGTTCAAGAGTTTGTTGGATAGGCACATGGAGGAATGTGAGATAGAGGGATATGAGGGAGGAAAGGTTTAGATAGTGTGAGGGTGGTTTGATGGACAGCACAACATGGTGGGCCGAAGGGTCTGTTTTGTGCTGTATGGTTCTATGGTTCTATGGTAACTGAAAAGTGTACAGAAAAGATTTACAAGGATGTTTGGGGGGCTCGAGGGCCTGAGTTACAGGGAGAGGTTGGCCAGGCTAGGACTTTATTCCCTGGAACGTAGGAGAATGAGGGGCAACCTTAAAGAAGTGTTTAAACTTATGAGAGGCATAGATAAGGTGGACAGTAACAGACCTTTCCCCATGGTAGGGGAGTCCAAAACTAGTGGGTATATATTTAGGGTGAGAGACAAACGATTTAAAAGGGACCTGAGGGGCAACTTATTCACGCAGAGGGTTGGGAGTATATGGAACAAGCTGCCAGAGGAAGTGGGTGAGGCAGGTATAACAGTATCATTGCAGAAGCACTTGGATAGGTACATGGAGGGGCGGGACTTGGAGGGATATGGGCCAAACACAGGGAATTGAGACTAGCTGGGTGGGCACCTGGTCGGCGTGGACCGGTTGGGCCGAAGCCAACATCTTCAAGGACCCCTCCCCCCCCCGGACATTCTCTCTTCTCCCTTCTCCCATCGAGCAGAAGATACAAATGCTCGAGAACGCATTCTTGAGGACAGCTTCTATCCCGCAGTTATCAGGCTCTTGAACAGACTCTCACACACTAAAGGATGAACTCCTGATCTCCCAATCTACCTCGTCATGGCCCTTGCACCTTATTGTCTGCCTGCACTGCACTTTCTCTGTAACTGCAACACTATATCCTGCACTATATCCTTTTCATTACCTTTGTCTGGATGACAGTCAAACAAAAAGTTTTTCACTGTATCTAGGTACAAATGACAATAATCATAATGAACCAAAAGGAGAGATAATCATGATAAATCCTCCTCCCTCCTCTCAGTAGGGTCGGCTTATTTGTAAGTGCACTGACAGTTCAGTAATATTAGCAAAAGAATGTTATTCACTCTATTCAAACAACGGGACAACACATTGGCGCAGTGGCTAGAGCTGCTGCCTCACAGATCCAGACACACCTAGTGTGTGGGTGAGGGGTAGAATCTGGGGGAGGGTTGGTGGGAGTGTGGGGTGAATAAAGTGGGATTGCTAGGTGGTGGAAGTTCAGCACGGACTCAGTGGGCCGAACGGCCTGTTTCTGAGCCGTGTGACCATGACTAAAATCAACTTGAGTCGGTGGGAGGAAACTGGAGCACCCGGGGGAAACCCACATGGTCACAGGGAGGACCTGCAAACTCCACACAGACAGCAACACTACAACCTTCTTACAGAAAAGATAGTTAAGGGAAAATTTAACTGCGTTGCTCAAAATCACAAGGGGTTTTGGACTGGGTGAAACTGTTCTGGGGCAAAATGGTCAAAAGCCTCCCCTCCATGGAACCCGTCTACACTTCCCGCTGCCTCGGGAAAGCAGCCAAATAATCAAAGACCCCACCCACCCCGGACATTCTCTCTTCTCCCCCCTCCCATCGGGCAGAAAATACAAAAGCCTGAAAGCACGTACCACCAGGCTCAAGGACAGCTTCTATCCCGCTGTTATAAGACTATTGAACGGTCCCCTGGTACAATCAGATGGACTCTTGACCTCACAATCTACCTCGTTATGGCCTCGCACCTTATGGTCTGCCTGCTCTGCACTCTCTCTGTAACTGTGACACTTTATTCTGCATTCTGTTATTGTTTTACCCTGCACTACCTCAATGCACTGAGTAATGAATTGACCTGTACGAACGGTGTGCAAGACAAGTTTTTCACTGCACCTGTGACAATAATAAACCAATACCAATTCCAAAGACCAGACAACACGGAGTGAAGGTAATCAGCAAAAGAACCAGAGGGGAAACGAGGGGAACGTTTTCCCGCGGGGGTCCTCGTGACTGGGGAAGGCAGCGGGAGCAGATTGGAGAAGCACTTTGGGGGGAATATTTTGGGGTGGGGCGTGGGATTAAATGGAGTGTTCTTTCAAAGAGCTGGCAAAGTTCAATGAGGTGAAAGGCATCATCACTTCACCAGCACGATTTGGCCGAGTGGATGGACCGGGGATGCTGGGGCTGTTCTCCATGGAACGAGGAGCTGCAGGGGGCTCTGACGGAGGGATGTACAATCCTGAAGGATATAGATAGGAGGTGGAGAGAAAGTGTTCCCATTGGTGAAGGGGGCCAAGAGCCAGAGGACAGAGAGTGAAGGTGATTGGCAAAATGGTCGCGGCAAATTTCTTTTCCCTGCGCAGTGACTGTCCGAGGGCAGAGTGGAGGAAGAGATCCAACCGTAACGTTCAGCAGGGAGCTGGGTCAGGGCCTGAACGGAGAGAGATTGCAGAGTGATGGGGAGAGGGCAGCTGAGGAGGTTGAACTGGACTGCTCCTGAACAAGGGCTAGGATGGACTTGATGGTCTGAATGGCCTTTCACTGCGCGATCGCCTTCCTGAGATTCCGTGCACATCCACCTTTGTTTACCTGCTGCCCTTTGTTGTTGTAATAGATCCCAAGGCCCTTCACAGAAACCATGAGGGAAAAAAATTTCCCACCCATCCTCGTAAGGAGAGAGGAAATGGTGAAAGATTCACAGAGAAAGGTTTCCAGAGCTTGGGGCCCAGGCAACTGCTGGAGATGGACCAAAGGAAACAAGGTGGACAGAGATAGGGAGGGGTGTAACCCCCTCCGCCCCCACACCTCTTCCTGTCACTCTAACCCCCTCCGGCCCCTACACCCCTCCCCGTCTCTGTGACCCCCTCTGGCCCCTACACCCCTCCCGTCTCTGTGACCCCCTCTGGCCCCTACACCCCTCCCTGTCTCTGTAACTCCCTCCGGCCCCTACACCCCTCCCTGTGTCTGTAACCCCTCCCGCCCCTACACACCTTCCCATCTCTGTAACCCTCTCCGGCCCCTACACCCCTACCCGTCTCTGTCTGGCCTGGGTTGCACTGGAGGTGACAGATCGGAGAATGGCAGACTCGGTGACAACACTGATATGTGATCTCAGGGACAATCTGTGACCAGTCTGATTCAGTCACCATTGAGAACATAGTACAGCACAGGAAGAGGCCCTTCAGCCCATCATGTCTGTGCCAACTTAAACTGCACATATGCCTGTGCATGGTCTATATCCCTCTACCTCCTGCATGTTCTCACGCCTGTCTAACTGCCTCTTACATGTTGTTAAAATATCTGCCTCCACCCCCACCCCTGGCAGCCAGTTCCAGGCACCCACCACTCTCTGTGTAAAAAAAACTTGCCCCGCACATCCTCTTTAAACTTTCCCCTCTCACCTTAAAGCTGTGTCCTCTAGTATTTGACATTTCTACCCTGGAAAAAAAAACTGTATCTACCCTACCTAATGACTCTCACCATTTTATCTACACCGTTTCTGTACCAATGGTGCTGAGATGGAGCTGGTTGAGAGCTTCAAGTTCCTGGGTGTAAATATCACCTACAATTTGTCCTGGTCCAACCATGTGGATGCCACATCCAAGAAAGCTCACCAGTGCCCCTACTTCCTCAGAAGGCCATGGAAATTCAGCATGTCCCCGATGACTCTCACCAATTTTTATCGATGCACCATAGAAAGCATCCTATCAGGATGCTTCATGGCTTGGGACGGCAACTGCTCTGCCCGTGACCACAAGAAACCGCAAAGAGTTGTGGACACAGCCCAGCGCATCACGGAAACCAGCCTCCCCTCCACAAACTCTGTCTACACTTCCCGCTGCCTCGGGAAAGCAGCCAGCATAATCAAAATCCCCTCCCTCCCCGGACATTATCTCTTCTCCCCCCTGCCATCGGGCAGAAGATACAAAGGCTTGAGAACACATACCACAGGCTCAAGGACAGCTTCTACCCTGCTGTTATAAGACTCTTGATTGAACCTCTCATAGATAAAGATGAACTCTTGACCTCTCAATCTACCTCATCGTGGCCCTTGCACTTTGTCTGCCTGCACTGCACTTTCTCTGTAACTGTAACACTTTATTCCGCATTGTTCCTTTTTCCCTTTTGTACCACCTTGATGTGGTTATGTATGGCATAATCTGTGTGGATGGGACACAAACAGAAGCTTTTCAATGTATCTCGGTACATGTGACCACAAAAAAACAATCACTTCTGTCAGGTCTCCCCTCAGCCTCTGACGGTCCAGAGAAAACAACTCAAGTTTGTCCAACCTCTCCTTATAGCTCATGCCCTCTAATCCAGGCAGCGTCCTGGTGAACCTCCTCTGCACCCTCTCCAAAGCCCCCACACCCGTCCTGTAATGGGGCGACCAGAACTTCACACAATGCTCCCAATGCGTCCTAACCAAAGTTTTATACAGCTGCAACGTGACTTCCCAACTTTTATACTGAACACGTCAACTAACAAAGGCAAGTATGCCACACGCCTTCTTCACCACCCTGTCTACTTGTGTGACCACTTTCAGGAAGCTACAGACTTGCACCCCAAGATCCCTCTGTACATCAATGCTTCAAAGGGTCCTGCCATTTTCTGTGTACTTTCCTCTTACATTTGACCTCCCAAAGTGCGATGCCTCACACTTGTCTGGACTGAACTCCATCCTGCCCATATCTGGAACTGATCTACGTAACCGTTAGACCAGTTTCCCTAAAATTGTGTCTGCTCATCCCCTACTGGTAATCACGCTTTAGAACTGGCAGCAGTGGCTGTGATCACACAGGCACAGGAACAGGCCATTCGGCCCAGCCTGTCCATTCTGTTCATGCTCCACCAAGCTCCTCCTGTCTTTCCTCAGCCCAATCTATCCCGGGATTTTCTGCTCCTTTCCCCACCCCCTTGTCCAGCCTCCCCTTAAATCCATCTCTGCCTGCGTCCTCACCACTCCCTGTGTGAGCAAACTCCACATTCTCTCCAGTGCTTAGTGATGCATCCATCACTGAGGACCCTCACCGTCTGGGACATGCCCTCTTCTCGTTACTACCATCGAGGAAAGACCCACACTCAATGATTCAGGAACAGCTTCTTCCCCTCTGCCAGCAGATTTCTGAACGGTCCATGAACCGTTATTCATTTTTGTCGCACTATTTATTTATTTTTGTAATTTATAGTAATTTTAAGCCTTCGCACTGTACTGCTGCCGCAAAACAACACAGTTCACATCACATATGTCAGTGATAATGAATCTGATTCTGATATTTTTCCAATTCCCTGCTTCCACCGTCCTTTCAGGCAGTGTGTACCCGATCATAGCACCTCACTGCAGATAAACGTCCTCGTCTCCCACCTGACTCCTTTGCTGATCCACTTCACTCACTGTCCCTCTGGTCTCCAGCCGCCCCTACCTAATCCAAAACCCCTCGTGGTTTTAACCTCTGTTAACCTTCTCTTCTCCAACGAGAGCAGCCCAGCCTCTCCTGTCTCTCACCAGCTGCTCAAATTAATTTTAGTGATAGACTCACACAGTAGAGTGGTGCAATGGGCAGAGCCGCTGCCTCACAGTGCCAGAGACCCGGGTTCGGTCCCGACCTCCGGCGCTGTCTGCCTGTGTGGAGTTTGCAAGTTCTCTCTGTGACCGTGTGGGTTTCCCCCGGGTGCTCCGGTTTCCTCCCACGTCGCAACGACATGCGGGGGTCAATGGGTTAATCGACAGCTGTGAATTAACCCCCTTAATGTGTAGGTGAGGGGGAGAATCTGGGAGGAGTTTATGGGAATGTGGGGAGAATAAAATGGAATTAGTGTAAATGGGTGGGTGCAGAGTCAATGGGCTGAAGGGCCTGTTTCTGTGCTGTCTCTATGAGCATGGGAACACACCCTGTGGCCATCTTATGTTGATAGGGTCTAGATATAATCTTCATCACAAGTTGAAATATCCTTCCTGTTTCTCTGTATCGAAACCTTTCACACCAAAGACATCTAGTAGGTCAACCCCCCCAGATGAGAGAGACCCGGTCTGTTCATCCTATCCTGAAATGTTTACTCCTGGTGCATCCCTTTGACCCTCACCAATTTTTATCAATGCACCACAGAAAGCATCCTATCCGGATGCATCACAGCTTGGCTCGGCAGCTGCTCTGCCTGTGACTGCAAGAAACTGCAGAGAGTTGTGGACACAGCCCAGTGCATCACGGACACCAGCCTCCCCTCTATGGACTCCGTCTACACTTGCCGCTGCCTGGGTAAAGCAGCCAACTTTATCAAGGACCCCTCCCACCCCAGACACTCTCCCCCCCACCACCCCCAATCGGGCAGAAGATACAAAAGCCTGAAAGCACGTACCACCAGGCTCAAGGACAGATTCTATTGTTATAAGACTATTGAACAGTTCCCTAGTACGATAAGATGGACTCTTAACCTCACAATCTACCTCATTATGACCTTGCACCTTATTGTCTGCCTGCACTGCACTTTCTCTGTAACTGTAACACTATTCTGCATTCTGTTATTGTTTTCCCTTGTACTACCTCAATGCACTGATGTGATGAAATGATCTGTATGGATGGCATCAAAAACAAAGTTTTTCACTGTGCCTCGGTACATGTGACAATAATATCCATGAACCTATGAACACTACCTCGTTATTCCTTTTTTTTTTACAGACTATTTACTTATTTTGTAATTTATAGTCATTTCATGTCTTGTACTGTACTGCTGCCACAGAACTACACACTTCACGACATATGTCAATGATAATATCGGAATCAGGTTTATTATCACTGACGTATGTTGTGAAATTGTTGTTTTGTGGCAGCACTACAGCGCAAGACATAGCAGTTACTGCATTACCAAAAGATACATATGTAAAATAGTGCAAAAGAGGAATAACAAAGTCGAGTTCCTGGACCATTCAGAAATCCGAAGGTGGAGGGGAAGAAGCTGTTCCTGAATCGCTGAGTGTGGGTCTTCAGGCTCCTGTACCTCCTCCCCGATGGTAGTAACAAGAAGAGGGCATGTCCCGGGTGGTGAGGGTCCTTAGTGATGGATGCCACCTTCTTGAGGCACCGCCTCATGAAGATGTCCTCGATGGTGGGGAGGGTTGTGCCCGTGATGGAGCTGGCTGAGTCTACAACCCTCTGCAGCCTCGTTTGATTGCATCAAAGTGTAATAAACCTGATTCTGACATCCTCCCATTGCATTCCTCTGCCTTGGTATGTCTCTCCAAATAGACTAACTCATACTTCTCGGGTATAAATTGCACTTGCCCATCTGATCAGACCATCTCCGTCTCCCACCCGTTCCACACACATCTCTTCCTCCCACCCTCTTACTACTCCTTGCACTCGTCCCTCCCATCCCTCCTCCTCCTCCTCCTCCCCATCTTAAACAGAATCAGCTTTTCCAGATGTGCAGGTGACCCCCCCCCCCCCCAAGCGGAGCGTGGGGATGGTCTGTCCAGAGTTTCGCAACATCCTACAAGAAATATTTATAACCTTGCATTTTGGGTGAGTGATGGGCAAATAACTTCCAGACTACTGCTGAACAAAATGAGGTCATATTTCACTTTGCAGATAAGAATTTAAAAGCAATTGATGATTACAAATAGGCATTTCATTACAACAGTTATGCAGAGTAAAAACATATTTAAATCAATAACACACAAATCATTGGTGTTTATATCTTGAGGTGCAGAATTGAAACATAAAGTGGTTAAGTTCGACGTCAAGAGTTACAACACTTAGCACTGACTAGGAAATGTACAAATCTCCACAATCTCAACAAACAGGGGTGGGATAGAGGAGGCGAGGAGGGACGGGCTAGGGATCTTTGATCTTGGAAAGAGCACGGCTGAGGAATCAGTTCAGAACTGAGGAAGGGGAAAAGCTCCATGGGGAAGAGAGAAGGGGTGAGTGTCCCACAGGTCGGGCTGGGTTGGGGGGGTGGGGAGAACAGGGGTTCACCGTCCACAGAGGGGAGACTCACAGTTCATGCCCTGAGTGAGAGTTAGGGGTCAGGGTTCATGCCCTGAGTGAGAGTTAGAGGTCAGGGTTCATGGCCCAGGATAGGGGATAGAGGTCAGGGTTCACGGCCCAGGGGATGGGTTGGAGTTCAGGGTGCACGGCCCAGGGTGGGGGTTGGAGTTCAGGGTGCACGGCCCAGGGTGGGGGTTGGAGTTCAGGGTGCACGGCCCAGGGTGGGGGTTGGAGTTCAGGGTGCACGGCCCAGGGTGGGGGTTGGAGTTCAGGGTGCACGGCCCACGGAGGGTGTCATGCTCCCCGCAGGGGTGGGTACGAGGAGTGACCGCCCAGCGGGTTAACGTGTCCCCACGTCAGCGGCAGAGACTCCGGCTTTACCTTCAGCTCAGCTCAGCTTCACCTCACCTCCCCCCGCCGCCGCCTCCGGCCCGGCTGCCCCGCCACCGCCGCCGCCCCCGGAACTTTCGGACACTCGACGCAGACGGACCGGAAGTGGCGGACGTTCGGCGGGGAAGGACCGGAAGTACCGACCTCCCGCTGCCGGTGGTGCTGAACCCGCCATGGGGGTGAGTGAAGGGGGTGAGTGAAGGGGGGGAGGGAGAGGGGGAGGGGGGAGGGGGGGGGAGAGGGATGGGGGGGGAGAGGGGGGAGGGGGAGGGGATGGGGAGGGGGGGGGAGAGGGGGATGGGGAGGGGGATGGGGAGGGGGAGGGGGATGGGGATGGGGATGGGGAGGAGGGGATGGGGAGGGGGGGAGGAGGGGATGGGGGAGGGGAGGAGGGGATGGGGGAGGGGATGGGGAGGGGGGTGGGGAGGGGGGGAGGAGGGGATGGGGAGGGGGGGAGGGGAGGGGGGGGAGGGGGATGGGGAGGGGGGTGGGAGGAGGGGATGGGGAGGGGGGGAGGAGGGGATGGGGAGGGGGGAGGGGGAGGAGGAGGGGATGGGGAGGGGGGAGTGGGAGGAGGAGGGGATGGGGAGGGGGGGGAGGGGGAGGAGGAGGGGATGGGGGGGAGGGGGGAGGGGAGGAGGAGGGGATGGGGGGGAGGGGGGAGGGGGAGGGAGGAGGGGATGGGGGAGGGGGGAGGGGGAGGAGGAGGGGATGGGGGGAGGGGGGAGGGGGAGGAGGAGGGGATGGGGGAGGGGGAGGAGGAGGGGATGGGGGGAGGGGAGGGGAGGAGGAGGGGATGGGGGGAGGGGGAGGAGGAGGGGATGGGGAGGGGGGAGGGGAGGGGATGGGGGAGGGGGGAGGGGAGGGGAGGGGGAGGAGGAGGGGATGGGGGGAGGGGGGAGGGGAGGGGAGGGGGAGGAGGGGATGGGGAGGGGGGAGGAGGGGATGGGGAGGGGAGGTGGGGGGAGGGGATGGGAGGTGGGGGTGGGAGGGGATGGGGAGGGGGTGGGGAGTGGATGGGGAGGGGAGGTGGGGTGGGAGGGGAGGGGGGTATGGGGAGGGGAGGTGGGGGTGGGAGGGGAGGGGGGGTATGGGGAGGGGAGGTGGGGGTGGGAGGGGAGGGGGGTATGGGGAGGGGAGGTGGGGGTGGGAGGGGAGGGGGGGAATGGGGAGGGGAGGTGGGGGTGGGAGGTGGGAGGGGAGGTGGGGGTGGGACAGGAGGGAGGGGGGGTGTGGGAGGAGGGGGTGAGGGAGTGAGGGGGGGAGGAGGGGGGGAGGTGAGGGAGGGGGGTGAGGGAGGGATGGGGGTGTGAAGGGGTGAGGGAGGGAGTGAAGTGGTGAGGGAGGAAGGGAGGGGGTGAAGGAGGGAGGGGTGGGGTGAGGGAGGGGAGGGTGCAGGACGGAGGGAGGGGGTGAGGAGGGACGGCAGTAGGGGTAGGGAGGGAGGAGGGAGGGGCAGGGGGGTGGTGGGAGGGAGAGGTGTGGGGGGGTGGTGTCTAGGGAGTGAGGGAAGGGAGGGGTTGATGTGGGGAGGGATGTGGAGGGGACGGAGGGTGGGGAAGGGGATGGAGCGGAGGGGGATAGCATGGATGGGGGTAGGGGATGGAGGGGAGGGTGGTGGTGGGGGAGGGAGTGAGGGTTGGGAGGTGGAGGGGAGAGGGGGAGGGAAGGGTATGGAGCGGAGAGGTTGGTGGGGATGGAGGGTGGGGGGTGGGGGGGGAGGCGGGAGAGCAGTGTGCTGGAGTACAGGGGAGCGGTAAAGAGGGAAAGGTTGGGGTCGAGTGAAGTTCAGGAAGGTGTGGGGATGAGTGAGGGTTAATGGGTGGGTGGGATGGGATGTGTGCCTGGCCAGAGCCAGGCTGGAGCAGGAGGGAGCGAAGGAAGGGGTGACCCTGGGGCTGCAGAGGCACATCAGTGCTGGTGAAGGGGGGAACAGAACAGTGAGGAGAGCTGCTGGGGTTTTCATTGGGTGGGAGGTGTTGGAGGTCGTTGCAGAGAAAGGGGCAGGTGGTGCAGGGGTTTACGGTAAGCAGGGTGGGGAAAGGGAGGAGTGATTGAACGGTGTGGGGAATGGGGCAAAGGAGAGGAGGAGGAGGAGCAGGCAGCGTGAGGGGACAGGAGAGAGAGCGGAGCAGGACTGAGGGATGGGCAGGACGAGCAGGCAGAGTGGGGAGAGGTGGAACGTCCAGGAGGAGGAGGGTGGGAGAGTGGGGATGTTGCTTCCAGTGAGAGGAGTTGCCGACGCGGATGCTGATCAGGTCTTGATTGACAAACAATCTGCTGGAGGAACACAGCGGGTCGAGCAGCGTCTGCTTGAGGGGGATGTTTCATTGTGGGAGATGATAGCCAGAGTTTGAGCTGCCGTGGAATAGAAGGGAGGAGGGGAGTGGGCGAGGACCTGGCGGTGAAGTGGACGAGGAATCTATCACTCGGATCAGAAGCCATTGCGAGTGTTGATGTTCACCTCAGCTGGCAGGAGGATACGGTCAATGGCGAGGGAGCAGAATTTGTTCTGGGAGATGGGGCAGAGGGAGGAACAAGTCAGATCATTGATATTGGGCATTCAAACCCTGAGAGGCCGGGGCAGTGAACGAGGTGTGGGACCCTAAATGTCAACCTTGCCTTCTGAGATCACAATTAGCATTTTGTAGTTTTCTGATCAAATTTCCCACAATAAATTGCTATGTCAACTGTCACGGTGTACTTGCGGGCCCTGTCCAGAAGGTGATGTGTGCTCTGCATTTGCAGCGGTCTCTCATACCACGCAGAACCAGGCCCTTCAGCCCACCAAGAGTTGAACCGAACACCAGGCACTGATTTTACGCCAATCCTTTGTTCTCCCCACATTCCCAGCAACTCCCCCTCTCAGATTCTACCCCTCACCCACACACTGGGGGGTAATACAATGGCCAATTAACCCACCGACCCCGCACGTCGTTGGGAAACCAGAGCCCCCAGGGGAAACCCACGCAGTCACAGAGAGACCGTGCAAACTCCACACAGACAGACAGTGCCGGAGGTCGGGATCAAACCAGCGTTGCTGAGGGCACTGTGCCACCCTAAGGTTCTTTCCCCGTGTGCTGAGACAGGACCCATGTTATCTGTGGCGTAGTGTGCCAATGTTAGATGAGCCCACCTCCTCCTCCTCGCTGTCTCACTCCCCCTGAGTTTCTCTGTGGGTGGTTGGGGGGGCTGGCCCTTCTGCCCATCACACTGCTGTGTTCCCTCCCCAGAGAAAGTCATCCAGAGCGAAAGAGAAAAAGCAGAAAAGGCTGGAGGAGAGGGCGGCCATGGACGCGATCTGTGCAAAGGTGGAGACGGCAAACAAGGTAGGCGGGGGGAGAGGGGGCAGCAGGACAGGGGAAAGTGCGGCAGTGGGAGAGAGAGGAGGGAGAGCGCAAGGGAGGCTCACAAAGCCCATGTCTGCCCGCGGTGGTCCCCGCCACCCCGCGGCCGTTCCTCCCGCCCCCCCCACCGACAACTCCCTGCAGTGGCCCCTGCCTCCCTGCAGCGCTCCCCTTCCCCCCTGCAGCTCACACCTCCCCTCCCTGGTCCCTGCCCACCCCAACATCTCTCCCCCAACAGCTCCCTCCTCACACCTCCCCTCCCTGGTCCCTGCCCACCCCAGCATCTCCCCCCCAACACCTCCCCCCTCACACCTCCCCTCCCTGGTCCCTGCCCACCCCAGCATCTCCCCCCCAACACCTCCCCCCTCACACCTCCCCTCCCTGGTCCCTGCCCACCCCCACACCTCCCCTCCGGGGTCCCTGCACCCTCACACCTCCCCCACTGTGGGAGGCTTCACCGGAGAGTGAGGGAAAGGAGGAGGTAAGGGAGCATTTGAGGGTGTGGGAGGAGGGCAGGGAGTGGGATAGGGAAGGGAGTTAGAGCCAGAGGTGTAAAGGGGGGTGGGGGTGGTCAGGGGAAGTGGGGACAAGGGCAGGGGCAGTGGTGTGTGGTCTCCACAACACCGAGGAGCCCCGGCTGGTCTTGCCCTCGCACACTTAGTATGGAATTGGTTGCTCCCCAGATTTCCCTCCTCCTGAAGACCACAGTTGGGACTACGGGACTATCACCCTCCGGCCTCTCTCCAAGTGGGCCACACAACTGGCTGTTCCACTCTGGGAGCCGTCGCCTGCGACTTTCCTGCCAACCAATGGCACTCCAGGGTGGGCATGTGGCGACCCTGGCTGGGACACAAACTGACCCGGGTGCTCTGTGCCTCGGTACCCCTGGGTGAGGGAGGCGGGGGGAGCAACCAGGAGAATGGCCAATCACTGTCCAGCACACTGAGCTGGCTGCCCTGCTGGTGTGGGGTTCGTGGGTTGTGTGTGGAAGGAGAGGGGTGGGCCGTCACTGCAGATACTTACTCTCCCTCCTCCCGTTCCCCCTTTCAGCTCGAAGACCCTTTGGCGCCTTTCCCAGCCTTCAGAAAGTACGACAGAAATGGGTAAGGGTGAGTCACTTGTGTCCTTGTGTACCGTCTCCAGCGGTGTTACCCCCCACCAGCCCTTACACCTCCCATCTCCCCGTCATCGTCTGCCAGATGCTCGTTTCTTTGAAATGATCCCACTGAGTTGCACCCTGCTGTTCCCCCTGCCCACTTCACCACCCCCCCCACCCCCTACCCCCACTCCTTCGCCTGTTACCAACCGTCCCTCAACCCCTTGTTTTCACAGTGTTGGTCCCAATCCACTCTCGGATCTGCGTCCGCTGGTGCAAGTTGCTCGCCTTGTTTCTCCAGCGAATATTAAGGCAAAACTGAACATTTGGAAGTGATTTGTGGAGACTGGTGTCACTCTGTCCCCTCATGGAGATACCTGTACGCTGACCAGTGCCTCTCGGTCTCAGGAGGATATCAGTACACTGGTGTCTCTCGGTCCCTTTCTTCTCGGGGATATGTATACACTGACCAGTGCCTGTCAGTCTCTCTCTCTCAGGGAGGTACCTATGCCCTAATTGTTGTGTCTCTAAGGAGAACCAGCATTGAAGGAAGTTTGCTTCTTCTGGTATTCCCTGTCTTGCCTCCCAATCTTCGATCCCTGCTACTCCACACCTTGCTAAACACTGAGGATCAGGCCAAGAGCACGGTGCAGATGCTGGCAGTGCCCAACAATTCAACATCTCTGCAGTGAGAGAAGGATCCTGCACCTCGGTGGTCATCTGTTTCTCTGCAGATGTTGCCTGCCCAGTCTATGGTGTTATTGCCGGCTGGGTTATCGGTGCTGTCCTGGCCAGTCGTCTCCCTGCCACTGTTCACGGGGAGGGGGGTAGGAGGTCAACTCTGTGCCCGACCGCGGGAGGTGACTGCGCTCTGTGACTCCCTTTACCCCTCTCACCCAGAATGAACATACTGATCGAGTGCAAGAGAGTGGCAGACCTGGACACCAGCACTGTGGACTGGGCTGTGGAACTGACCAAGACCAACATGCAAACCATGTGAGTGAGAGCCGGGACACTGCATGCACCTGCCTGTGGATCAGGGAATAGAAAGAGATATCAGTAGGTAATTCTCACACTCTCCGGACAACCATTGGGTCAGCAGTTCAGTCCAGAGAGGGTGCGGGAAAGAGGGACGTGCCTCAGGCTAAAGGGACAGAGGGCGGTGAATCTGTGGGATTTGTTGCCACAGAAGGCTGTGGGGGCCAAGTCATTGGGTGTATTTAAGGCAGAGATTGACAAGTTCTTGATTGGTAAGGGGGTTCTGGGGAGAATGGGGTTAAAATAAAAAATCTGCCATGATTGAATAGCAGAGCAGACTCAATGGGCCGAATGGCCTAATTCTGCTCCGATATGGTCCTGCTGATGGGACAAACCTCACCAATCACCCATCCAGCTCCAGCAACCCTCCCCTTCTCTGTGCTGTCTCTTCAGTCCAACAGGGCAGAACAGAGGTGCATCTCCAGAGACCCCGGTTCGATCCTGACCTCCGGCGCTGTGTTCCCCCTGTGATCGTGTGGGTTCCCACCCCCCACCCCCATGCTCCGGTTTCCTCCTACATCCCAAAGATGGGCTATTGGCTGCTGTAAGTGTATTTAAGGCAGAGATTGACAGGTTCTTGATTGGTAAGGGGGGTTAAGGGTTACGGGGAGAATGGGGTTTTTAAAAAAAATCAGCCATCATTGAATGGTGCAGGCTCGATGGGCTGAATGGCCTGCTTCTGTTCTTATATCTGTGTGATTGGCATGGCTTTGGGATCTGCTTTTGCACTGCCTGGGTCTGGGGGCAGCTGTGTGAGGGTTGAGGAGTAACTCTGTCCGCTGTGTTCCCTGTCTACTCTGCCCCACCCCTCCAGTACTACTGAACCCCTTCAGAGGGGCTGGTCGCTGGTGGGGGGGCTCCCTCACCCCCGCTCCTTCGCCGGCATGGGCGCTCCCTTACGTCCTCCCCCTCCCCGACCTCAGGGCGCTCCCTCACACCCTCCTCCAAGGTCACTGCGCTCCCTCGGATATCAGGGGTCTCGAGTGAAGCCTGACCCAGAGGCGGGTCTGTGACCTCCCCCCCCCCCCCCCACCGCGTTGACTGATGCGTCCTGTCCCACACTGGGACCACTGGGACGGTTTGGGAGGGGTGGTTTGGGTGCCAGAGTTTGCAGCGGAGAAGGGAGGGGCGCGTCCGATACCAGCCACCTCGCTGCCACACTCTCTCCTTCCAGGTACGAGCAGAGCGAGTGGGGTTGGAAGGACCGAGAGAAGCGGGAGGAGATGACGGACGAGCGCGCTTGGTACCTGGTGGCCCGGGATGGAGGAGGCAAACAGCCCGCTGCCTTCTCCCACTTCCGGTTTGATGTCGAGTGCGGGGAGGAGGTCCTGTACTGGTACGGTAACCGCGGGAACCCGCCGGTCAGGCAGCGCCCGCTGGAGGAGAAACAGAGCCAATGTTTTGGGTCAAGGAGACAAGGGGGGGTGGTGGAGGGATGTCTCCAATGGGATAAAATCAGGGTGACCATGGGGATAAGCTGCAAACTAGGTTATCAGGTCAGTGAGGGACTGGGAGCAGTTGGGGGGGAGAACATGGACTAAAGGATGGAGGAGTTGCAAAATGCAGAGCAGGAGGATGTGCCCAGCAGGTCAGGCCGGGAAGGTGCTCCACTCCCAGAGGGATAAACCAAACAAGCTGTGCTACTGTTCTGGCTGATGCAGGCAGAGAAATCAAGTTACCTGAAATGTCGACTGTGTTTCTCTTCCCACTGATGCAGCCTGACCTCCCACGTCATGGGTCAGACACGGACTGAAGCTCCCTCTACCCCGTCCCATCACACACTCCCGGGGTCAGACACAGGGTGAAGCTCCCTCCACACCGTCCCTTCACACACTCCCGGGGTCAGACACAGGGTGAAGCTCCCTCCACACCGTCCCTTCACACACTCCCGGGGTCAGACACAGGGTGAAGCTCCCTCCACACCGTCCCATCACACACTCCCGGGGTCAGACACAGTGAAGTTCCCTCTATCCCGTCCCATCACACACTCCCGGGGTCAGACACAGTGAAGTTCCCTCTGCAATATCCCGCCACACCATTCCAGGGCAGGGAGAGCATAAGTTAGATGCAGAATAACCCTCCGTTATCATTGTCTGGTCAAGTATCCCCATGAGTGAACCTGTTGCTTTAGCACCACACTCCCCTGTAAAGTCAGGGACTGGGCAGTGTGGTGTCCCCATCTGCTCCTGTGAAGCTGTGACGGGAGCGACTGGCTTTGTTGGCGTTGCCTCTGTCTCCACTCTCTGACCGGTCTGCTTTGCGTTACAGTTATGAAGTCCAACTGGAGACACGGGTGAGAAGGAAAGGACTGGGGAAGTTCTTGATGCAGATCCTCCAGCTGTTAGCCAACAGGTAACGGACGTGCTGGAGGCTGTACGCGGCCTCCCCGGATCCCCTCTCCGCCTTGGGGCAGATCCCCTCGGGTCAGACGCTCGCGTCTCCTCCCGTTTGTGCTTCCCCCATCCGAGACACTCCAACGCTGACTGCCGTCCTCTGTTCTCTCCCTAGCACGCAGATGAAGAAGGTGATGCTCACTGTATTTAAGCACAACAGCGGGGCGTATCAGTTCTTCAGAGAGGCAATGCAGTAAGTCAGGTCTCCGCGCTTGTCCTGGGTAGGCCTGTCCGTTTCGTATTTCCTTACAGCCGAGAGGGGGGCTGTTCGGCCCATCGAATCTATGCCAGCTCTCAGCGCAGTCCCAATGCCTACATTTCCCTGTAACCTATTCACTCGTCCATTAATAACTTCCTCAGGAGGCTAAAGAAATTCAGCATGGCCCCTTTAACTCTCGCCAATTTTTATCGAAGCACCACAGAAAGCATCCTATCCAGGTGCATCACAGCTTGGTACGGCAACTGCTCTGCCCAGGACTGCAAGAAGCTGCAGAGAATTGTGGACGCAGCCCAGCGCATCACGGACACCAGCCTCCCCTCCACGGCCTCCGTCTACACTTCCTGCTGCCTCGGGAAAGCAGCCAACATAATCAAAGACCCCACCCACCCCGGACATTCTCTCTTCTCCCCCCTCCCATCGGGCAGAAGATACAAAAGCCTGAAAGCACGTCCCACCAGGCTCAAGGACAGCTTCTATCCCGCTGTTACAAGACTATTGAATGGTTCCCTAGTACGATAAGATGGACTCTTGACCTCACAATCTACCTCGTTATGACCTTGCACCTTATTGCCTACCTGCACTGCACTTCCTCAGTAGCTGTTGCTCTGCTGTTTTACCCTGTACTACCTCAATGTACTGTGTAATGAATTGATCTGTATGAACGGTGTGTTTTTCACTGCACCTCGGTACAAGTGACAATAATAAACCAATTCCAAATACCTCCCCACCAACTCTGCTGCCACTCACCCACACTAGGGGCAATTTGTAGCAAGCATCTGACTCACTTTAGCATTTCTTGTTACACTACATCAGATTGCACTACAATCTTTGCACAATCCTGTTTTGTGCTCGGGACTGTATTATTGTATTTATGATCACTGTGTACACTAGAAATAAACACATTGACACACAGCATGGAAACAGGCCCTTCAGCCCATCTTGACCAAGGTGCTCACCAAGCTGGTCCCATTTGCCCACGTTTGACCCCCTATCCCTCTAAACCCTTCCTATCCATGTACTTATCCGTGTCTGTTAAATGTTTTTGTTGTACCTGCCTCACCTACTTACTCTGGCAGCTCGTTACTTATACCCACCACCCTCAGCCAGAAGAAGTTGCCCCTCAGGTCCCCTTTTAAATCTTTCCCCTCGCACCTTCAACCTGTGCCCTCTAGTTTTTAAGCTCCTCTTCCCTGAGGGAAATAGTCTGTGTGCATTCATCCTATATGTGCCCTTCCCTTCTGCCTGCACATGGTCAACATCCCTCTGTTCCCTGCACATTCATGTGTCTGTCTAACAGCCTCTTCGCGTCTGCCTCCACCCCCACCCCTAGCAGTTCATTCCAGGCACCCACCCCTCTGCATAGGAAAAAAAACTTGCCTTGTAAATCTTCTTTAAACGTTCCCCCTCTCACCTTGAAGGCACACCCTCTAGTATTTGACATTTCCACCCTGGGAAAAAGATTTTGACAGCCTACTCTATCTGTGCCTCCCATAATTTTATAAACCTCTATCAGGTCTCCCCTCAGCCTCTGCTGCTTTAGAGAAAACAACCCTAATTTGTCCAACCTTTCCTTATAGCTCATGCCCTCTAATCCAGGCAGCATCCTGGTGAACCTCTTCTGCACCCTCTCCGAAGCCTCCACATACTTCCTGTAATGGGGCGACCAGAACTGCACACAATACTCCAAGCGTGGCCTGACCAATGTTTTATACAGCTGCAACAGGACCTAGAACATAGAACAGTACAGCACAGAACAGGCCCTTCAGCCCACAATATTGTGCCGACATAGTTAATCCCTCCTACCTACAGAATGCCCATGTCCCTCCATTTTCCTCTCATTCATGTGCCCATCCAAGCCCCTCTTAAAACCCCCCAGTGAATTTGCCTCGACCGCCCTATCAGGCAACACATTCCAGGCATCCACCACTCTCTGAGTAAAAAACTTACCCCTCACGTCTCTTCTGAACCTACCCCCTCTCACCTTAACTGCATGCTCTCTGGTATTGGATGGCTTAATAATGGGAAAAAGATATTGCTTGTCCACCCTATCTATGCCCCTCATAATTTTATACACTTCCAACAGTTCACCCCTCAGCCTCCACCGCTCCAGAGAAAAGAGCCCAAGTTTGTCCAGCCTCTCCTGATAGCTCATGCCCTCTAATCTAGGCAGCATCCTGGTAAACCTCCTCTGCACCCTCTCTAAAGCCTCGACATCTTTCCTATAGTGAGGTGACCAGAATTGCACACAATACTCTAAATGCGGCCTAACCAGAGTTCTGTAGAGAAGCATCATAACTTCTTGACTCCTGTACTCAATACCTTGATTAATGAAAGCAAGCATTCCATAAGGACATCCTGACTCTTGTACTCAACACCCCGACCGATGAAGGTAAGCGTGCCATATGCCTTCTTTACCGCTCTATCTACTTGTGTGGCCACTTTCAGGGAGCTGTGGACTTGGACCCCAAGATCCCTCTGTACATAACCAGGGGCCCCCGGCCCCGCAGGATCGCCCCACTGACCATCCCGCTCTCTCCCTCCGCAGGTTCGACATCGACGAGTCCTCACCCAGCCTCTCTGGATGCTGCACGGATGACTGCTCCTACGAGATCCTGAGCCGGCGAACCAAATACGGCGAGCACCCACACCAACACGGGAGTCCACACTGCGGGGGCTGCTGCCACTGAGGGGCCGCCCTTCAGCCCTCCCACTGATACAATCCTACCTTCCCCTCCTTTGGGGAGGGGGGGGAAGCCGTCCATCGCTCCACTGGAAAGTGGAAGCTCTGTGAGTGCGTGGAATAGCAGACAGCTTTTGTTTTATAAAGGTTTCGTTCTTTTACTGCACATCCGTCTATATATATATAAATATAACGTACTGTGAATAACACCCAGCCTCTCACTGCCAGACCCGTTCGAGTCTACCCCTGGTTGGGCAAAATGAATCTCACTGAAAATCTGGGCAAAATGTAGCACAATCCTTCTGAAAGCCAAAATGGCTTTTTGCTGTCTTCATTTTCAAACAAAGAAAAAACCCTCACTTTTTATACACAGAGGAAGATGAATTACTGAGAGACCAGCAAAATACCTTCACAAGAAACTTGAACTGTTACTTCATTTCAATTTTTAAATAAATTACTTTTCTCCTAGCAGTAAGTTTTGTAAATGTATTTTAAAATGTGTATGTCTCCATTGTAGCATTCTGCACACATTTATAACGGCAGCTGCCTGTGTTAACCTGCCGTGTCTGTTTAAGGTGTGACAGGAGGGGCTAATTGGCCCAAGAGTTTCTGCTCCATTGTTAATCCTGTGTCTCAAATCTTCCCCCTCCCTTTGCCTTTGCTCCCCCCCATCAACTTTGCCCTTGCTCCCCCCTCCCCCCCCGTCAACTTTGCCCTTGCTCCCCCCCCGTCAACTTTGCCCTTGAATGTACTCGACACCTGAGTTCCCACAAGCACCTGAGCGAGAAGGAATGCCGGGACTTCTCAGTTCATTCCTGGGGGGGGAAGCCGGCGAAACTCAAAAACTGCAGACGCTGGAAATCTGAAATAAAAACAGAAAATGCTGGAAATACTCAGCAGGTCAGGCAGCGTCTGTGGAGAGAGAAACAGTGTTTCGGGTCCAAAAACTGACTGTGTGGTTGACCCTTCATCATGAGACTGATCTGCCCCAGTTCCGACTCTCCTGGGGAAGGAAGGTCACGGCTCCCACACGGCCAATCACCCCTTGGAATCTGACATTGAGGTCGCCTCTCGTGCTTCTGAGCTCCCCGATTCATCAGCCGGTCCTAGCTCTCTCCTGAGTGAATCCGCACAGCGCCATCTCCGTGTCCAGTGTAAGTAACAGCGGAGGATTCTGGGGAATGTTTGGGAGAGAGAAAAGCTAAGGGTTAATGTTTAAGTTCAGAGACCTTCCGTCAGAAGTGGGGGGGGGGGGGGGGGGAGTTGGAAGTAAAACATGTTTAATGTTGTGGAGAAAGTGGGGAGGAGGAGCGAACCGAGAGGAAAGTCTGATAGAGTGGGAACCCGGGAACAGGCCCTTCGGCCCACAATGTATTGGTATCGGTTTATTATTGTCACTTGTACCAAGGTCCAGTGAAAAACTTGTCTTGCAAACCGATTGTACAGGTCAATTCATTACACAGTGCAGTTACATTGAGTTAGTACAGAGTGCATTGATGTAGTACAGGTAAAAACAATAACAGTACAGAGTAAAGTGTCACAGCTACAGAGAAAGTGCAGTGCAACAAGGTGCAAGGTCACAACAAGGTAGATCGTGAGGTCAGAGTCCATCTCATCGTATAAGGGAACCGTTCAATAGTCTTATCACAGTGGGGTAGAAGCTTTCCTAAGCCTGGTGGTACGTGCCCTCAGGCTCCTGTATCTTCTACCCGATGGAAGAGGAGAGAAGAGAGAATGTCCCGGGTGGGTGGGGTCTTTGATTATGCCGGCTGCTTCACCAAGACAACGAGAGGTAAAGACAGAGTCCAAGGAGTCTGTGCCGAACACAGTGATGTGATGCCAAATTAAACTAATCCCTTAAATTAAACATATGCCTGCACACGGTCCATGCCCCTCCATTCCCTGCATATTCATGTGTCTGTCTAACAACCTCTTAAACCCCTCTGTCGTATCTGCCTCCACCCCAACCCCTGGCAGCCCGTTCCAGGCACCCACCACTCTATGGTTTTAAAAAAACTTGCCCCGCACATCCGCTTTAAACTTACCCCCTCTCGTCTTAAAGCTATGCCCTCTAGTATTTGACATTTCTATCCTGGGGGAAAGATTCTGACTGTCCACTTCATCTATGCCTCTCTTAATCCCAGAACAGGGGAGAGGGGGAGAAAACCAAATCCTGGAGCTGGGGATTACGAGGCTGGAATGGCTTCTATTTGAGTGCGGTGCTCTCAATGTGGTCTCCGCCACACTGGGGAAACCAAATGCCTTGCAGAGTTCAGTCCAGCTGTGGGCCACATTAATTCTCCATCTGGCTCCCACTATGGAATCACACAGCATGGAAACAGGCCCTTCGGCCCAACTTGTCCAAGCTAGTCCCATATCCCTGCAAACCCCTCCTGTCCATGTATTTATCCAAATGTCTTTTGAGTGCTGTTATTGTACCTGCCTCAGCTCTCTCCAGCAGCTCCATATACAGACCACGCTGTGGGCGAAGAAGTTGCCCCTCGGGTCCCTTTTAAATCTCTCCCTTCTCACCTTAAACCTGTGCCCTCCAGTTTTTAGTTCCCCAAGAAAAACACTGAGTGCATTCACCCTATCAATGCCCCTCATGATTTTATACACCTCTCTAAGGTCACTCCTATATTCCAAGGAATAAGGTCCCAACCTGCTCAACCTCTCCATAGCTCAGTCCCTCGAGTCCTGTCAATATCCTCGTAAATCTCCTCTGCACCTTTTCCAGCTTAATGGCATCGTTCTTATAGCAGGGTGACCAGAACTGGACACAATGTTCCGAAAGGCACTTTAACCGCTCCTGTTCCTCAAAGGTTCCATCAGTGATAATCCAGGACAGTAGAGGGGAAACGCCAGCGTCTGTGATCCATGGTAGCTGGCACATCCTCCCTGCATTACGACAGGGTTCCCTTCCCGAGAACCGTTGGTGACCCAAATGGTTCATGCGTCGGGAATGTGCCACCCACCAAGAAAAACTAGCCTTGCAAATTTTGTTTAAACTTTCACCCTTTCACAAAGTTATTCCCTCTAGTATTTGGCACTTTCACCCTGGGGGAAAAGGTCTCTATCTACCCTGTCTATGCCTCTCATAATCTTATCATGTCTCCTCTCAGCCTCCAATGCTCTGGGGAGAAAAAAACAAGTTTGTCCAACCTCTCCTTATGGCTCATGCCCTCTGATCCAGGCAGCATCCTGGTGAACCTCTTCTGCACCCTCTCCAAAGCGTCCACATCCTTCCTGTAATGGGGCGACCAGAACTGCATACTCCAGGTGTGGCCTGACTAAAGTTTTATACAGCTTCGACGTGACTTCCCAACAATTATACTCAACACCCCGATCAATGAAGGCAAGTATTCCATACACCTTCTTTACCACCCTATCTACTTGTGTTGCTACTTTCAGGGAGCTCTGGACTTGCACCTAAAGATCCCTCTGTGCATCAAAACTAGAGCATCCAGGGGAAACCCACACGGTCACAGGGAGGACATGCAAACTCCACACAAACAGCGCCGGAGGTCGGAATTGAACCAGGGTCTCTGGATCTGTGAAGCAGCGACTCTACCCACTGCGTCACTGAGCTGTTTATCTCCAGCTGTTCCCCATTCGAGCAAAGGCTCGGCATCTAGAACTGTCTCTCCACAGCTGCCAACTTCCTGCATTTCTTCTTTTGCTTCAGCAGTTCATTGGCTCTTCTGATCCTTTCCCCTCTCCCCTCACTCCCTCCCCCTCTCCCCTCCCCCTCTCCCCTCCCCCCTCTCCCCTCCGTCTCTCCCCTCCCATCCCCACTCTGTGTTGTCCAGGAAGGAAGTTTAGGTCGGTGATGTTGTTTCCAAACTTAGAGCTTTGGGTGTCAATGATATCCAGGTGCTGGAGTTACCCTGCGGGTCAGGCAGCATCTATGGAGGGAGATGGACAGTTGACGTTTCCGGTTGACCAGAAACATCTTCTGTCCATTTCCCTCCATAGATGCTGCCTGATCAACTGAGTTCCTCCAGCGTCTTGAGTGTGGCTCCAGGTTCCAGTGTCTGCAGTCTCTCTCGTGTCTCCACAACATTAAATGTGGGGGGTGCGTGGGCAGGGGGTGACTTTGCATCAGAACCGGCCAGTTATCTCACAAACAGGAAAGGCTGGTTATCTGAAGTTCGGTTCATGTTGAGTCCCAAGGGCTGCACTGTGCCCAGTTGGAAGATGAGGTGCTGTACAGGCTCGTCAGTAGTTTCAACCCTCGTTCCTCACCGTCTGAGAGGGCTGAAGGTTGACGAGAGCAGACTCCATGAGATTCAATGGGCTGTAGCAGGGTGAGGAGAGCAGTGGCCATAGGGTGGGAGCTTGGGGGGTGCCACGTCGTCTGCCGAGAGACACGGCCTTACCAGTTCATCCGTTGGAATTTGGAATTTTCTGTCCAAACTGTTAGTGGAGCAAATCTTACGAGTTGTTTACAAGGTTGCTTCAACGAGTTTGAGGATCCCGCGTTGAGGGACTGGCCTCCTGACCCCCCAACACCTTTCTCCCATCTACACGGCACAGGTCAGGAGTGTGACGGGACACTCCCCACTGGCCTGGGTGAGTGCGGCGCCAACAACTCTCAAGGAGCTCGACACCGTCCAGAACAAAGCAGCCCGCTCGATCGGCACCCACCCACCCCATGCAGTGTGCACCGTCTACACAAGGCCCTGCGGTTACTCGCCCAGGCTACTCAGACAGCACCTCCCAAACCCGCCACCTCTCCCACTGAGGGACACCACCACCTGCAGGTTCCCCTCCCCATCACACCCCACCCTGACTGGGAAATATCTCGCCGTTCCTTCACCGTCACTGGGTCTAAACCCTGGAACTCCCTCCCCAACAGCACCTTGGGAACCCCCTCCCCACACAGACTGCAGCAGTTCAAGGAGGCAGCTCACCCCCTCCTTCTCACGGGGTAAACGTTGACCATACTGATGATCAATAAGAAATCATGACAGGACTGAACAGTATGGTCGCACAAGCCAATTTCACCAGGAGCTCGTGGCTAATCCCGGAATTTAACTCTGTTTGTGTGATATCCAAATACCTCACTGTCTGTGAAGCCCAAAAAACCTATTGACCCTGGTTTCAAATACACTCAGCAACCAAGTCTTCCTGGGGCCCAGCATTCTGTCCGTCCCCATCTCCATCTTGTCCTCAACCCCTCGCTGGACTTCCTGCTTCCAAACCATGTTACGAGCAGGGGAAACCATTCGGACCCTCGACCCTGCCCCGCTATCCAACAAGGTCACAGCTGATCTGATTGTAACCTCGACTCCACCTTCCCACCCACCCCCAGTGACCTTTCACCCCCTCACGTATCGAGAATCAATCGCCTTCTGCCTTAAAACCATCCAAAGACTCTGCTCCCACTGCCCTTTGAGGGACGGTCAGAGAAATTTTCCCCCATCTCCATCCCAGTGACCCCTGTTCCAGACCCTTCCACAGAAGGAGACACCTTCTCCGCACCCACTTAGGATCTTGTGTTTCAATTCAGTCCCCTCTGTTCTAAACTCCAGCGGGAACAACCCCAGCCTGTCCAACCTCTCCGAAGACAACCCACCCAATTCCAGGTATCAGTCCAGTAAACCTTCTCTGAACTGCTCCCAATGCATTGATATCCTTCCTTAAACAACGAGCCCGATCCTGTCCACGGCACTCCAGATGTGGTCTCACCAACGCCCTATGCAGCTGAAACAAACCTGAATGGATACGGCAAGGGAAAACAGTCTTCCGGCATCTACCCCGTCAGAACCTTGGATGTTTCAGTAACTCCAGGAGGTTTTGTACAATCTGTTGGTGAGGCCACACCTGCGTACAGCTTTGGCTGCCCTGTTATAGAAAAGACATCACTAATCTGGAAAGAGTGCAAACAAAATCTACGAGAACGTTGCCAAGGGACTGAGTTTGAGGGAGGGGTCAGGCAGGCCAGGACTTTATTCCTTGGAGGGGTGGCTGATAGAAGAACATCGATAGGGTGAATGCACACAGTCTTGTTCCCAGGGCAAGGGACTCAGAAACCAGATGGCACAGGTTTAAGATGAGAGGCAAAAGATTTAAGAGAACTGAGCGGTAACTTTTTCCACAGGGAGGCTGGTCAGTATATGGAACGAGCTGCCAGAGGGAGTAGTTAAGGCAGGAACAATAACAGCATTTAAAGGATACTTGGACAGGTTCATGGATAGGAGAGGTTTAGAGGGACACGGGCTAAATGTGGACATATTGGTAATTGGTTTATTACTGTCACATGCACCAAGACACAGTGAAAAACGTTCTGCGTGCCATCCAGACAGATCATTTCAAGACACAAGTCCATTGAGGTAGTACAAAGGGAAAAGCAATAACAGAATGCAGAATATAGTGTCACGGTTACAGAGAAAGTGCAGTGCAGGCAGACAATAAGGTGCAAGGGCCACGACGAGGTAATTTCTGAGGTCAAGAGTTCATCTTTTACTGTATGAGAGGCCCATTCAAGAGTCAGATAACAGCGGGATAGAAGCTGTCCTTGAGACTGGTGGTACGTGTTTTCAGGCTTTTGTATCTTCTACCCAATGGGAGAGGGACTAGCTTAGATGGGCATCTTGGTTGACACGGATGAGTTGGACCGAAGGGCCTGTTTTCATGCTGTATGACTCTGACTGTGTGCTCTCACCAATGCCCCGTGTAACCAATGCAAACCTGAGTGGATACAGCAAGGGAGAACCGTCTCCCAGCATCTACTCAGTCAGGACCTTGGATGTTTCAGAAACTCCAGTGAGTTGAGGCTCAATATCTCCACATAGAGAATGGACCTTATCTGAGAAATGTTGACTCCAAGGTCAGTGGAGTGTCAGAGACCAGATCAGCAGGTTAGAGCCCCCTCATTCTGTTACTGTTGAGGTCACAAACAGAGAGGGACAATGGGGCCAGAGGTTCCATAAACAATGCGGTCACCAACCCAAACCCCTCGCCCTCACAATGGAGATATTCAGGCCACTCCTCGCCACCTCCCTTCTGGTTTTCCTATTACTGGGCAAGTAAAAACAAACCTTTCTTAGTTACTTGGTCACTGAGCTTGGGGTCTTGTCTACTCGGTTGGTGTTGGCTCCATTGGCTCTGATCTCCAAATGGTTGGGAGCAGGGGCTGGCCCTCATCACTGGGGAGCAGGTGAACATTCACCCATCCAGGGTGTATGTGACTATCCACTGGTAGGGCCAGAATCTATTGCCCATCCTTCATCGGACTTCAAAAAGGGCAACACTCCCATAGCCTGGAGTCACATATCAGCCCAGATCAAGTAGTGGGGGACAGTATTCCTTGCCGGACATTCCCTCTTCTCCCCCCTCCCATCGGGCAGAAGATACAAAAGCCTGAAAGCACGTACCGTGAGGCTCAAGGGCAGCTTCTACCCTACTGTTATAAAACTATTGAATGGACTTTTTGTACGATAAAGATGGGCTCTTGACCACAGAAATTACCCCGTCGTGGCCCTTGCACCTTATTGTCTGCCTGCACTGCACTTTCTCTGTAACTGTGACACTTTATTCTGCATTCTGTTTTCCTTCTGTACTACCTTGCTGTACTCGTGTACGGAATGATCTGTCTGGATGGCGCGCAAACTAAAGCTTCTCACTGTATCTCAGTACATGTGACAATAATAAACCAATTACCAATAATAAACCAATTCCAATGCAAATAAAAGGGGGAAACAAAGGACAGCAGATGCTGGAATCCAGATGAAAAACACGATGATGCTGGAGGGACTCAGCAGGCCGGGCAGCATCCATGGAGAAAAGCAGGCGGTCAACGTTTCAGGTCAGGACCCTTCTTCAGGACTGAAGATGGGAAAAGGGGAAGCCCAATATACGGGAGGGAAAAGCAGAGCAGTGACAGGTGGACAGAAGAGGGGAGGCGGGGTGGGCACAGGGTGGTGATAGGTAGATGCAGGTAAGAGATAGTGATGGGCTGGTGCGGGGGAGGAGGGGAGAGAAGATCCACTGGGGGATGCGTCACAGGTAAGGAGAGAGGGAAAAAAAGGACTAGGAAAGGGAAGAAGAGAAGAAGCACGGTGGTGGGGGGGGGGGGGGGGTGGTTGTGGGGAAGGGGGGTGGGGAATTCAATGCTCATGCCGTCAGGCTGCAAGCTTCCAGGACGGAAAATGAGCTGCTGTTCCTCCAGTCTGCGCTTGGAATTCTCCCGGCAGTGGAGGAGGCCGAGGACTGACATTATCTGTGATAGTGCGGGAGGGGGAGTTGAAGTGACCGGTAACGGGGAGACGCAGGTCGCGGTTACGGACGGAGCGCAGGGGTTCTGTGAAACGGTCACCTAGTCTGCGTTGGGTCTCGCCAATGTAGAGGAGGCCACGCTTGGAGCACTGAATGCAGTCGATGATATTAAGGGCGCATTAGGGAGCCAGATTGGCTTGCAGACTGAAATCCATTTGAATCGGTCTTTTTATTCCAAATTAATTAATTACATTTAATTTAATTTCTCCACTGGTTTGAGTGGGATTTGAACTTACGACCCCAGGATGATAGAGCAGTCCAGTAAGTTAATCATGGGCTTTGAGTCACACGGGAGGTTCTAAAACACTTCTGTGTGCACTGCTCCAATGTTCATCTCCTCAGTTCGTCCCACAATAGTCTCCTCCCCGCCACACCCTGCACCTCAGCCCAATTCACTCTGAGGTCGTGCTTGGCTTCGAGCTGCTGCTTAGGGTGCCAGGCTTGGGGTTGAGGGTGCCAAGGCTGGAACTGCACAGGTTCCAACACAGCAGAGACCTTGTTGCCGCTTGTGGGCCCTTGGTATTGGTCCTACATGAGGTCCTGTACTCCGTGTCCTGACTGCTGAAGGCAAGCATGCCAAACACCTTCTTCACCACCCTGTCTACCTCTGTTAATTTGGTTTGTTATTGTCACATGTACTGAGGTACAGTGAAAAACTTTGTTTTGCATGCCATCCATACAGATCATTTCATCACATCAGTGCATTGAGGTAGTACAAGGGAAAACAATAACAGAATGCAGAATAAAGTGTTACAGTCACAGAAAAAGTGCAGTGCAGGCAGACAATAAGGTGCAAGGGCCACGATGAGATAGATTGTGAGGTCAAGAGTCCATCTTATTGTATTAGGGGACCATTCAATAGTCTTATAACAGCAGGACAGAAGCTGTCCTTGAACCTGGTGGTACGGCCTTTTGTATCTTCTACCCGATGGGAGTGGGGAGAAGAGAGAATGTCCAGGGTGGGTGGGGTCTTTGATTATGTTGGCTGCTTCACCAAGGCAGTGAGAGGTATAGACAGATTCCAAGGAGGGGAGGCTGGTTTCCATGATGTGCTGAGCTGTGTCCGCTACTCTCTGCGGTTTCTTGCGGTCCTGGGCAGAGCAGTTGCCGTACCAAGCCGTGATGCATCCAGATAGGATGCTTTCTGTGGTGCATCTGTAAAAATTGGTGAGGGACAAAAGGGGACATGCCAAATTCCTTTAGCCTCCTGAGGAGGTAGAGGTGCTGGTGAGCTTTCTCGGCCGTGGCGTCTCCGTGGTTGGACCAAGACAGGCTAGAAGCTCTCAACCCTCTCGACCTCAGTGCCACTGATGTAAACAGGAGCGTGTGCACCACCCCCCTTCCTGAAGTCAATGACCAGTTCTTTTGTCTTGCTGACACTGAGGGAAAGGCTGTTGTCATGACACCATGTCACGACTCTTCATTGCCACTTTCAAGGAACAATGTACCTGTTTCCTAGGTTTAAAACTTCAGGCTACAGGTGAGAGCGAGAGAGAAACTATTTTGTGGAAATGATTTGGAACTAAATTCCTATTGGTGTCACAAGGCCAAGCATTTACCGCCCATCCCTAACTGCCCCATGAGAGGGGGGGAGCCGCCCCCTTTGAACTGTGTGGGGAAGGGGCTCCCATGGTGCTGTTGAGGAGGGAGCTCCAGGGTTTAGACCCAGTGACGGTGAAGGAACGGCGAGATATTTCCCAGTCAGGGTGGTAAATTGGTTTACTATTGTCACATAGACTGAGATACAGTGAAAAACCTGTCTTGCCTAGCATCCATACAGATCTGTTCAATACACAATGCGTTGAGGTAGTACAAGGTAAAACAATACAGAATGAAGTGTTCCAGTTACAGAGAAAGTGCAGTGCAGGCAGACAATAAGGTGCAAGGTCATAACGAGGTAGATTGTGAGGTCAAGAGTCCACTTTATCGTACTAAGGGACTTCAACAGCGGGAGGTGGTGTCCCCCTAAACCTGCTGCCCTCAGTGGGAGAGGTGGTGTGTTTGGGAGGTGCTGTAGGAGTAGCCTGGGTGAGTAACTGCGGGGCATTGTGTAGACGGTGCACCCTGCAGCCACTGTGCACCGGTGGTGGAAGGTGGGGGTGTTTGGGGGTGCGGGTGGCTGGGATTATTCTGACAATCCTTCCCACACAGGACTGTGTTGGAGCCACAAATAATCTCAAATTTTATACCCAATTTAAACTACCAAGAAAGGCCTTTACGCCTGTTTAGCGATTGTATCTGGAAGCGTTAAGTTGCGGAGGGATAGGAACCAGTTAGAGTCAGAGAGTCACACAGCATGGAAACAGGCCCTTCGGCCCAACTGGTCCATGCCGACCAAGGTACCCATCTAAGCCAGTCCCATTTGCCTGCGTTTGGCCCATATCCCTCTAAACCTTTCCCATCCATGGACCCATCCGAGTACCTTTTAAATGTTGTTAATGTCCCTGCCTCAACCACTTCCTCTGGCAGCTCGTTCCATATACGGACCACCCTCTGGGTGAAGATGTTACCCCTCAGGTCCCTATTAAACCTCTCCCCTCTCTCCTTAAACCTGTGCCCTCTAGTTCTTGATGCCCAACCCTGGGAAAAAGTGCATTCACCCTATCGATACCCGTCATGGTTTTATACACCTCTATAAGGTCACCCCTCATTCTCCTACAGTCCATTTAATAAAGTCCCAACCTGCTCAACGTCTCTTCGTAATTCAGTCCCTTGAGTCCCAGCAACATCCTCCAGTTGAGCGACTGGGCAAAATTTCAATGCAGGCAAGTGTAGGGCTCTTGAAACAACAGAGCAATGAAAAGCAGGAAGAGGAGGGGTTCGGGAGACTTGTACCATAGCAGAGTGCAGGAAATGATTGTTATACACAGTGGACTATTAGAAAGCAGGGAGGAGGGATGGAGGTTACACTCTGCTGATACGCACCTCTGGCAGGATCTGAACTACCTCACAGCTCTGTGTCCCCCAGCCTGCAAGGGAGAGGTTGGAATCGGGGTGAGATGTGGTTTATGAGAACAACTGAAAATAAAAAGGTGCTGGAAATCTGGAAAAGGTACAGAAAATGCTGGAAACACTCAGCAGGTCAGGCAGCGTCTGTGGAGAGAGGAACACAAAGTTAACATTTCAGGTTGAGGATCCGGCATCGGTTCTTTGTAAACTCTGTTTCTCTCTCCAGAGACGCTGATGTCAAGTTGAGTTTATTGTCACGTGTGCAGGTATGGTGAGGTACAGGTGCAATGAGAAACTTGCTTGCTTGCAGCATCACAGACACGTAGGTACAGACCACACACAGAACATAACTTGTACCATACAGTGGAAAAAAAGACTGTGCAAAAGCAAGACCTTAGTGCAAAAAGCACAAAGACACAATCAGAGACAAGTCCATGGTGGTACAAGAGGTGGTGTGCAGTGTTCCGTTGCTGAGGGAGGGTTAGGGGTGTGCAGGTCGGTTCAAGAACCAAATGGATGAAGGGAAGTCGCTGTTCCTGAACCTGGTGGTGTGGGACTTCAGGCTTCTGTACCTCCTGCCCGACGGTAGCTGATGCCTGACCAGCTGAGTTTTTCCAGTACTTTCTGTCTGTATCCCTAGAATTATGAGGCACAGTTACACACACTGCCCTGCTCCCTCAAATTTCGGAGGTTAAGGCTGAGTTGTAACGCAGTTCCTGGGATATCAATGGAGAGAAAGCCCTTCAAATTGATCGAGGAGTCTGGGGATGGGGGATTAGGGGCCGGGTTACAGCAGTGAAGTTTGGGGACAATTCTTCAAGCAGGGAGCAGGTGAGAAGTGGGATTTTGCCCCGTCGGTGCCAAGCCACATGTTAATTTTTCAGTTCAAGTTTATTGTCACAGGCATACAGGGTATAAATGCCATGGACGTTAGCTTTCTGCAGCAGCAGCTCTGTACAGTATACACACAAACATAAATTAACATCAAGTTAAATTAACATAAATTACAAGATAAGATCTTTATTAGTCACCTGTACATCGAAACACACAGTGAAATGCATCTTTTGCATCGAGTGTTCTGGGGGCAGCCCACAAGTGTCACCACGCTTCCAGCGCCAACACAGCATGCCCACAACTTCCTAACCCTTATGTCTTTGGAATGTGGGAGGAAACCGGAGCACCTGGAGGAAACCCACGCAGACACGGGGAGAACGTACAAACTGCTTACAGACAGCGGCTGGAATTGAACCCGGGTCACTGGCGCTGTAATAGCGTTACACTAACCGCTGCAATACTGTGCACATAACTTACAGGACAGATTAAACATAACATCAGTGCAAGTTGAGAGAGAGAAAAGGAACACAGTCTGAGGCAGTGTTGGGGTTTCTCAGGTTGGTTCAAGAACCTGACGGCAGTGGGGAAGAAGCTGTTGTTGAACCTTGAGGTGTGGGGTCTTCAGGCTCCTGTACCTCCTGCCTGATGGCAGCATCGAGAAGAGGGCACGGCCCAGATGGTGGGGGTCCCTGATGCTGGATGTCACCTTCCTGAGACGTCACCTCTTGTAGATGTCCCTCGATGGTGGGGAGAGCTGTACCCGTGATGGAACCGGCTGAGTCCCACCGCTCTCTGCAGCCTCGTGCGTTCCTGGAGCTCCCACACCAGGAAAAATCTGGTAAAATCTTTAAACCTGGGATTAATAGCTTTTAATTTCCCAATGAGATTTGGCAGATCACCTGCGATTAAGTGGAACAGGTTTAAAGGGCAGGGAAGGTTTCCTTGTGTTGCTCTGAATGCAGTTTTACTCTCCCAAGGGATCTGCTCGGCTAATCAATCATGGCTGATTATTTTCTCAATCTCATTCTCCCCGTAACCCATAACACCCCTCACCGATCAAGAACCTATCAATCTCTGCTTTAAACACACCCAGTGACTTGGCCTCCACAGCCGTCTGTGACAACGAATCCCACAGATTCACCGCCCTCTGGCTGAAGAAATTCCTCCTCATCCCAGTTCTAAAGGGACATCCCTTCATTCTGAGGCTGTGCCCTCGGATCCCGGACTCTCCCACTGATAGAAACATCCTCTCCACGTCTACTCTGTCCAGGCCTTTCAGTATCCAATAGGTTTTAATGAGATCCCCCCCTCATCCTTCTGATCTCCATCGAGGACAGACCCAGAGACATCAAACGCTGCTCATGTGTTAACCCTTTCATTCCCAAGATCATTGTTGTGAACCTCCTGTGGACCCTCTCCAAGGTCAGCACATCCTTCCTTAGATACGGGTTCCTAAATTGCTCACAATACTCCAAATGCGATCTGACCAACACCTTATAAACGCTCAATCGGGTCTGTTCCCCGAGGAATGCCAACGGCCATGGACACCTCAGTAACAGTCCGAGATTCATGTCCTTCTCTTTCAGAATTCTCAAGGGCTGCCAGTATCCACAACTTCTCCTGGCCGGTGAGTAGCTAGGGATAAAAATTCCCACGGGAGAGGTGGGACTGGGGATAGAGATTCCCACGGGAGGGGGGGACTGGGGATAGAGGTTCCCACGGGAGGGGGAGCTGGGGATAGAGATTCCCACGGGAGGGAGCTGGGGATAGAGATTCCCACGGGAGGGAGCTGGGGATAGAGATTCCCACGGGGTGGGGGGGGACTGGGAATAAAGATTCCCATGGGAGGTGGGACTGGGGATAGAGATTCCTACGGGAGAGGTGGGACTGGGGATTAGAGATTCCCACAGGAGGGGGGGTACTGGGGATAGAGGTTCCCACGGGAGGGGGGGGACTGGGGATAGAGATTCCCATGGGAGAGGTGGGACTGGGAATCCCACAGGAGGGAGCTGGGGATAGAGATTCCCATGGGAGGTGGGACTGGGGATAGAAATTCTCACAGGAGGTGGGACTGGGAATAAAGATTCCCATGGGAGGGGGGGACTGGGGATAGAGATTCCCACGGGAGGGGGGGACTGGGGATAGAGGTTCCCACGGGAGGGGGAGCTGGGGATAGAGATTCCCACGGGGGGGGGGACTGGGGATAGAGATTCCCACGGGGGGGGGGACTGGGAATAAAGATTCCCATGGGAGGTGGGACTGGGGATAGAGATTCCTATGGGAGAGGTGGGACTGGGGATTAGAGATTCCCACAGGAGGGGGGGTACTGGGGATAGAGGTTCCCACGGGAGGGGGAGCTGGGGATAGAGATTCCCATGGGAGAGGTGGGACTGGGAATCCCACAGGAGGGAGCTGGGGATAGAGATTCCCATGGGAGGGGGGGACTGGGGATAGAAATTCTCACGGGAGGTGGGACTGGGGATTAGAGATTCCCACAGGAGGGGGGGTACTGGGGATAGAGGTTCCCACGGGAGGGGGGGGACTGGGGATAGAGATTCCCATGGGAGGTGGGACTGGGGATAGAGATTCCCACGGGAGGGGGGGGGTACTGGGGATAGAGGTTCCCACGGGAGGGGGGGTACTGGGGATAGAGGTTCCCACAGGAGGGGGGGGACTGGGGATAGAGGTTCCCACGGGAGGGGGGGTACTGGGGTTAGAGGTTCCCACAGGAGGGGGGGGACTGGGGATAGAGGTTCCCACGGGAGGGGGAGCTGGGGATAGAGGTTCCCACGGGAGGTGGGACTGGGGATAGAGGTTCCCACAGGAGGGGGGGACTGGGGATAGAGGTTCCCACGGGAGGGGGGGGACTGGGGATAGAGGTTCCCACGGGAGGGGGGGACTGGGGATAATGACTCCCATTGGTGGACTGGGTTTCCACGGGAGACATGTGACGGGGTTGGTCAGGTACCGACTGTCGTTGACCCGGTCCACCCCCCCCCCCCACAGGCAGACTGTGACTACACCACGATTTGCGTGCGGGAGCTTCGCCCCGTCTGTGGTACGGACGGACAGACATACAAGAACCGGTGTGACCTGTGCAAGGAGAAAATGTGAGTGACCTTCCTCCCTCCCCGGGATCCAAACCTCTCCCTACTGAGTGCCTCAAACTGATCGTGAAGCTCCAATGATTCGGCGCGCCCAGGGCTTTGGTTCCGCCAGATGAGCAGATCTTTCAGGCTATTGGATGCCACTCATTAATTCCCCAATCCATTCTTAATGATGTTACACAGTGGGCCAGTCACTGTTCAATTAAAGGTGGGGATGGTGTCGAAGATTGCCAAAGGTTACAGCAGGATATAGATCTGTTGCAGATATGGGCAGAGAAATGGCAGGTGGAGTTTGATCTGGCCCAGTGTGAGGTGTTGCACTTTGGGAGATCAAATGTAAATGTACCCAGAGATTTTGGGGCCCAAGTCCATCGCTCCCTGGAAGTGGCCACACAACTAGATAGGTGGTTAAGAAGACATATTGCCTTCATTGGTCAGGGCGTAGAGTTCAAGAGTCAGGAGGTCATTGTTGCACCTGTATAAAGGCAGGACCCTTAACAGTGTTGATGTGCAGAGGGACCTTGGGGTCCAAGTCCATAGCTCGCTGAAAGTGGTTGATAGGGCAGTAAGGAAGGCGTTCGGCGCGCTTGCCTTCACTAGTCGAGGCACTGAGTTCAAGAGTCGGGAAGTTACGTTGCAGCTTTATAAAACTCTGGTTGGGCTGCACCTCAAGTATTGCATTCAGTTCTGGTCGCCCCGTTACAGGAAGGGTGTGGAGGCTTTGGAGAGGAATTATAATGAGTGTGGGCATCTTCAAAGTGACGGAATTCAGAACACGCTGCCTTAACAACCTAAACTTTCTCTACTCGTTTTTCCAGGAAATCCGGCCGAGACATCAACATAAAAAATCATGGAAAGTGTTGAACCGCGGGCAGGATCCGGACATTTCAGGATTTTGCCACAGGTTTATTTAACGTTGTACTTGTTGGGGTTCAGAGATACCCGTCGATTGTCGAACTGTGCAGAACTGTGAATAAAACAGAGGTTTTTATGAATTTCTGCGGTCTCACTGGTCTGTAATTGTTCCCCTCTTCCGTGGCTCCCACTTTGAACCCCCCCCCCCCCCCCCCCGTGAGGAAGCGTGGTCACCCAACAGGTCAACGCTGGTAACATGAGAGGGAAGTCATTGCGTCGGAAACAAAGGACAATGACATTTGGGGAGGGCAACACGTCTTGCATTGGATTCTACCAGAGCAATCTCATCACCTTCCCCTTGTTCCATCCCAAATTATTCTTTCCCCTTTCCCCATTCTATTCCATTACAAAAACCCTGATTGATTCACCTCCCCAAAAGGCAGCCGAGATACTTCGTTAACACAGCAGGATTTGGAGCAGTTACAGACAGGGGCAGAGAAACGACAGATGGAGTTTATCCGGGGAAGTGTGAGGCATTGCACTTTGGGAATGCAAGGGGAAAGTACACGGTAAATGGCAGGACCCTTACCAGTGTTGATGTACCGAGAAATCTTGGGTCCAAGTCCATCGCTCCCTGAAAGTGGCCACACAAGTGTGGAGAAAGATTTCGGCGCGCTTGCCTTCATCGGTTGGGGTGTTGAGTACAAGAGTCAGGAAGTCACGTTGCAGCTGTATAAAACTTTGGTCAGGCCGCACTTGGAGTATTGCGTACAGTGCTGGTCGCCCCATTACAGGAAAGGTGTGGAGGCTTTGGAGAGGGTGCAGAAGATGTTCACCAGGACGCTGCCTGGATTAGAGGGCATGAGCTATAAGGAGAGGTTGGACAAACTTGGGTTGTTTTCTCTGGAGCGGCAGAGGCTGAGGGGAGACCTGATAGAGGTGTATAAAATCATGAGAGGCACAGATAGAGTAGACAGTTGGTATCTTTTCCCCAGGGTAGGAATATCAAATACTAGAGTACATAAGTTTAAGGTGAGAGGGGGAAAGTTCAAAGGAGATGTGCGGGGCAAGTTTTTTTACACAGAGAGCGGTGGGTGCCTGGAACGGGCTGCCAGGGCTGGCGGTGGAGGCAGATATGATAGAAGCGTTTAAGAGGCTGTTAGAGACGTGAATGTGCCGGGAATGGAGGGATGTGAATCATGTGCAGACAGAAGGGATTCAGTTTAATTCGGCATCATGTTCAACACAGACATGGTGGGCCGAAGGGCCTGTTCCTGTGCTGTTCCGTGTTCTATGTACAAGGAGTCCTGTCCATCCCAATCCCTTCTCTTTACTTCCCTGTCGCCCTGCGATTTACTCTCTCTCACATGCCCGTCAACTGCCCTGGGATCCTTCCGCCACTCCCCCACATGCTGGGGGCCATTTACAGCAGCCAATTAACCTCCCTGCACGTCATCAGGACGTGGGAGGGAACCGGAGCACCCGGGGGAAACCCACGCAGTCACAGGGAGAACGGGCAAACTCCATACTCACACACACAGCGCCGGAGGTCAGGATCGAACCCGGGTCTCTCAAGCTGTGGGCCAGCAGCTATACCCGCTGCACCACCATGCCACCCTCTGTGTAATAAAAAGCTTTTCCTTGAGACAGGAACTGTTCCCACTGGCAATGGATCAAGGACCAGGGAGCAGGTCCCAACAATTCAAGAAGGAAGAACAAAGCAGTTGACTCTGTCCGCACTTCCCGCTGCCTCAGGAAAGCAGCCGACGTAATCAAAGACCCCTCCCACCCCAGACATTCTCTCTTCTCCCCCCTCCCATCAGGCAGAAGATACAAAAGCTTGAAAGCACGTACCACCAGGCTCAAGGACAGCTTCTATCCCACTGTTATCAGACTCTTGAACGGACCTCTCATACACTAAAAAACGAACTCTTGATCTCCCAATCTACAAAGCCTACCACTGCAACAGGTCTACAGCAGACGCCATCTCCCTGGCCCTACACTCAGCTCTGGAGCATCTGGACAGTAAAGACACCTACATTGACTACAGCTCTGCCTTCAATACTATAATCCCAAGCAAACTCGTCACCAAACTCCGAGGTCTGGGACTCAACACCTCCCTCTACAACTGGATCCTTGACTTTCTAACCAACAGACCGCAATCAGTGAGGACAGGCAGCAATACCTCCAGCACGATTATTCTCAACACTGGTGCCACACAAGGCTGCATCCTCAGCCCTCTACTCTACTCCCTATACACTCACGACTGCATGGCCAGATTCTGCTCCAACTCCATCTACAAGTCAGGGTACAGGAAGGAGATAGAGAGCTTAGTGACGTGGTGTCATGACAACAACCTTTCCCTCAATGTCAGCAAAACAAAAGAGCTGGTTATTGACTTCAGGAAAGGGGGCGGTGTACATGCACTCGTCTACATCAATGGTGCTGAGGTCGAGAGGGTTGTGTATGAACAGTATGTAAGACAAGTTTTTCACTGTACCTCGGTACAAGTGACAATAATAAACCAATACCAATACCAACCAATACCAATACCTCATCGTGGCCCTTGCACCTTATTGTCTGCCTGCATGTTACTTTCTCTGTGAATGTTACACTTTATTCTGCATTCTGTTTTCATTTTGTACTCCCTCGATCTACTGATGTATGGAACGATCTGTCTGGATGGTACAGACAAAAGCTTCTCACTGTATCTCAGTGTGTGTGACAATAATGAACCAATTACCAATCATAATCATACTGAGTGGAGACAAGCCCTTCGGCCCAACTCATCCATGCTGGCCAAGGTGCCTTCCTGAGCTAGTCCCATTTGCCCCCGTTTGGTCCATAGGGCAGGCACGGTAGTGTAGCGGTTAGTGTAACATTATTACAGCGCCAGGGTTCAATTCCGGCCGCTGTCCGTAAGGAGTTTGTATGTTCTCCCCGTGTCTGCGGGGGTTTCCTCTGGGTGCTCCGGTTTCCTCCCACATTCCCAAGACGTACGGGTTAGGAAGTTGTGGGCGTGCTATGTTAGCGCCGGAAGCGTGGCGGCACTTGCGGGCTGCCCCCAGAACACTCTACGCAAAAAATGCATTTCACTGTGTGTTACAATGTACATGTGACTAATAAAGAAATCTTATCTTCTCTTCTCCCTTTCCTGTCCATGTACACGTCCAAACGTCTTCTAGATGTGATTGTAATCAGGCCGCTGTAAGCAGAACCAATCAGGACCTTTCAAACGACGCCAGGGAGAAAGTACCTCACACAAGTTTGAGGGAAGCCCCTGAAAGATAAGCAGGGTAGTGTGCCTACTGGATTTGTAACTCTGTGGCTTGAAGTTAGAACATAAGAAGATAGAACATGGAACAGTACAGCACAGAACAGGCCCTTCGGCCCGCAATGTTGTGCCGACATAGCTAATCCCTCCGACCTGCAGAATGCCCACATCCCTCCATTTTCCTCTCATTCATGTGCCCATCCAATTTTATTCCTTGCTTCCCTACATCTGCCGTTCCCTGAAAGCTTGGACCCTGTCCCAATGAGCAGTCACTCCTTGAGCAAGGACACTGCTGGCACTGGATCCAGTGGGAACGTACGGTACAAACTTGTGGAGATGTCCCAGCACAGACCAATTCATTGCTTCACCAGGCTCTTGATGGGGGCACCTGTTCAGTTCCAATCATACGTTTGGTCTTACAGCAGCCCTTTTAAAAGACCCGATTGACTCTGTTTTCATCAACGCTGTAGGCAGCAAGATTCACAGAGATGTTACCGGGACTGGAGGGCTCGAGTTATAAGGAGAGGCCGGACAGGCTGGGACTGTTTTCCCTGGAACGAAGGAGGCTGAGGGGTGACCTGATAGAGGTTTATAAAATCAGGAGGGGCCTAAATAAGGTGGACGGCCACAGTCTTTTCCCCAGGGCAGGGGAGTCTGAAACCAGAGGGCACAGGTTTAAGGTGAGAGGGGGAAGATTTAAAGGGGCAGGTTTTTCACACAGAGGGTGGTGGGTGTGTGGAACGAGCTGCCAGAGGAAGTGGTAGAGGTGGGTTCAAACGTTCAAATGACACTTAGACAGGTACACGGATGGGACAGGTTTCGGGGGATGTGGGCCAAACCATTAACTTGTCCGTGCTGACAAAGTTGGCCAACGCGGGCAAATGGGACTAACTCAGCATGGACGAGTTGGGCCAAAGGGCCTTTTTCCGTGCTGTATGACTCTGTGGCTCAAAGTTAGAACATAAGCACATAGAACATAGAACATAGAACAGCACAGCACAGAACAGGCCCTTCGGCCCGCAATGTTGTGCCGTCATAGCTAATCCCTCCGACCTACAGAATTCCCACATCCCTCTCATTCATGTTCCCATCCAAGCCCCTCTTAAAAGCCCCCAATGAATTTGCCTCGACCGCCCTATCAGGCAACGCATTCCTGTTCTACTTCTACTGCACAAGAAGTGTTTTCCAACAGGGAGAAGCTGTTCCTATCAGAAAAAAATTCCTAAAATATTCCATTGCTCAAAATATTATCTGCCCAGCGAATGTCACTACAAGACTTTACCCATCCAAGATAGAATTGTCACTCATGATTGGGTGCTTTCATTAAGGATCCTTAATAAAAATTGGGCTTCAATTAAAGACTTCACTCCTGGGGTCGTTCCCTGTCCCAGAGTTGATAATTGTCTCCTGGTTGACAGCCGTCTGTTCTCACGGAACGTCAGTCTGCTGCCGGATGTGTCTAGGTTTGGGAGATGCCCCCGGTGTATCCTGGGTGACTAACTGCAGTGCGTGTGTGCAGTTCCGGTCGCTCCATTACAGGACAGATGTGGAGGCTTTGGAGAGGGTGCAGAAGAGGTTCACCAGGATGCTGCCTGGATTAGAGGGTATGTGCGATGTTGGACTAATGTGGGTTGTTTTCTCCGGAGCGTCGGAGGCTGACGGGAGACCTCATAGAAGTTTATAAGATTATGAGAGGCACAGATAGAGTAGACAGTCTTTTTCCCAGCTTCGAAATGTCTAATACTAGAGGGGATGTATTGCCCAGGACTGCAAGAAACTGCAGAGAGTTGTGGACACAGACCAGCGCATCACCGAAACCAGCCTCCCCTCAGTGGACTCTGTCTTTACCTCTTGCTGCCTTGGTGTAGCAGCCGGCATAATCAAAGACCCCACCCACCCGGGACATTCTCTCTTCTCTCCTCTTCCATCAGGTAGAAGATACAGGAGCCTGAGGGCACGTACCACCAGACTTAACGACAGCTTCTACCCCACGGTGATAAGACTATTGAACGGTTCCCTTATACAATGAGATGGACTCTGACCTCACGATCTACCTTGTTGTGACCTTGCACCTTATTGCACTGCACTTTCTCTGTAGCTGTGACACTTTACTCTGTACTGTTACTGTTTTTACCTGTACTACCTCAATGCACTCTGTACTAACCCAATGTAACTGCACTGTGTAATGAATTGACCTCGGTACAAGTGACAATGATAAACCAATACCAATACCAGACAGGGTAGGTAGTCAGAAACCCTTCCCCATGGCAGACCAGACGTCTCCAAGATTAGTTTGAGGTGAGGAGGTTTAGAGGACATCTGGGGCGGATTTTATTTCCCCTGGGGGCGGGTTGTGTGCGGGTGGGGGGGAGGTTGGAACCTGGGACGCACTCCCTGAGGAGGTGGGAGAGGCAGAGACCCTCACAGCATTGAAGAAGTATCCGGGCGACCACTTGAATGGCAGAGGCAGGGAAGGGGACGCACCCAGTGCTGGCGAATGGGATCAGCGTGGAGGGTTAGCATGGGTATGGCAGACCGAAGGGCCTGTTCCTGTCACGTACGAGTCTATGATTGGATGGTGGGAGGGTGTGGTTTTGGTCGTGAGTCACTCAGGGGGATCGAACAGAGAGGGTGATTCAGTCCAACGCACAGTACCTCCTCAGCCGTTACTTTTGGCTCGCGCTGGGCTGGCAGAGGACGAACAGGATGTGGTGAAGATCAATGTGTACCCGTGTTTGGTTTGCGCTGAAGCGTGAAGAGCTCTCCCAGGGAGAGGGGTTTAACTCCTTCGATTAAGCCGGAAACCTCGGGAAGCCGCCGGCCAACTGGTCATAACCTCACGCTGAGGCCCTTGGGGTAGGTCAGCCATGAGGGGCCAAGTGGCCCACTCCTGCTGCTATGTCCTTGTGTTCGAGGGAAGGACTGAGACCTGTCCCGGTTCCTCCTCATCAAATTTTCCTAGTTTCTCCACTCTCCGCGATCGCTCAGATTCCGATTGGCTGCTTCCTCCGCCCCTCGAGCCAATGAGCTGCAGGGCATGGCTGCCCCTTCTTCCTGGTTCTTTGCTTTGACTCCAGTGACCTCCCCTCCTCGGCCAGAGTCCCCATCAATCCTCTTGGCTTCCAGCTTCTCCATTCTGCTCTGGGACCTTTGCAACCTGCCCAAACCGCAGTGGCCAGAGCCGAGTCACAGAGCAATATAGCACAGATACAGGCCCTTCGGCCCAACCAGTCCATGCCGACCATGGTGCCCACCCAGCTAGTCCCAATTCCCTGCGTTCAGTCCATATCCCTCCAAGCCCCACCCCTCCATGTACCTATCCAAGTGCTTCTTAAATGACTCTGTTGTACCTGCCTCACCCACTCCCTCTGGCAGCTCGTTCCATACACTCACCACCCTCTGCGTGAAATAGTTGGCCCTCAGGTCCCTTTTAAATCTTTCCTCTCTCACCTTAAACCTATGCCCCCTAGTTTTGGACTCCCCTACCCTGGGGAAAAGACTGTTACTGTCCACCTAATCTGTGCCTCTCATAATTCAAAATATTTCTGTAAGGTCGCCCCTCATTCTCCTACGTTCCAAGGAATGAAGGCCCAGTCTGGCCAACCTCTCCCTGTAACTCAGGCCCTCAAGTCCCAGCAACATCCTCATAAATCTTTTCTGCGCTCTTTCCAGTTTAATCACGTCTTTCCTATAACAGGGTGACCAAAACCGTGCACAATACTCCAAGTGGGGTCTCTGTGTGTGCGCCTGGATTTTATTTTGGATCTTACACTTCCCTGCTCCCGATGTCCTCAACCATGTCACATGTTATCACTCTGACTTGCACTTTTAATTTCTAATTGCCAAACTCTTAAACTGTCCTACCAAGTTCAACAACACTCGGAGTGCTGTGTACAGTTCTGGTCACCACACCACAGGAAGGATAGAATATAAAACAGTACAGCTCAGAACAGGCCCTTTGGCCCACAATGTTGTACCGACATAGCTAATCCCTCCTACCTACAGAATGCCTACGTCCCTCCATTTTCCTCTCATTCATGTGCCCATCCAGGCACGGTAGTGTAGTGGTTAGCGTAACGCTTTACAGCGCCAGCGACCCGGGTTCAATTCCGGCTGCTGTCTGTAAGGAGTTTGTACGTTCTCCCCGTGTCTGCGTGGGTTTCCTCCGGGTGCTCCGGTTTCCTCCCACATTCCAAAGACCTACGGGTTAGGAAGTTGTGGGCATGCTATGTTGGCGCCGGAAGTGTGGCGACACTTGCGGGCTGCCCCCAGAACACTACGCAAAAGATGCATTTCACTGTGTGTTTCGATGCACAGTCATCGGGGTAATTCAAGGTGAGGGTGAACAGGTGGCCGAGCAAGTTGTTTCACTGACACAACTGACCCAAACAGTCCTTTCAGGTGAGACAGAGAGTCACCTGCACCTCCCTTAATATCATCCACTGCACTCGGTGCTCCGAGTGTGTCCTCCTCTACACTGGCGAGACCAAATGCAGACTAGTTGACTGTTTCACAGAACACCTGCGCTCTGTCCGTAACCGCGACCTGCATCTCCCCGTTGCCAGTCACTTCAACTCCCCCTCCCACACCATCACTGATATGTCAGTCCTCGGCCTCCGACACTGCCGGGAGGAGTCCAAGCGCAAACTGGAGGAGCAGCACCTCGTTTTCTGTCCTGAAACCTTGCAGCCTAACGGCATGAACATTGAATCCTCCCACTTTAGGTAATTCCCCCCCACCCCACGACACCCCCCCACCATGCTCCTTCCCTTTCCTACACCCCCCCTTTCTCCCCTTTCTATCCTTACCTGTGACCCCTCCCCTGGTGGATCTGCTCTCCCCTCCTCCCCCACACCTGCCCATCACCATCTCTTACCTGCATCTACCTATCACCACCCTGTGCCCACCCCGCCTCCCCTCTTCTGTCCACCTGTCACTGCTCTGCTTTTCCCTCCTGTATATCGGGCTTCCCCTTTTCCCATCTTCAGTGCTGAAGAAGGGTCCTGACCCGAAAAGTTGACCGCCTGCTTTTCCCCACGGATGCTGCCCGGCCTGCTGAGTCCCTCCAGCATCATCGTGTTTCTCACGACGGCCTGAAGATACCACACTGACAACATCGACGCAGGACCGAGCGGAAGGAGCACTTTATTTTCTGTTCTGCTGTTGAAAGCATTCTCCAAAATTCTTCAGTCTTATATTTTTGTCTTCTTTATTCTTAGTTCTGTGGGGCCGGTCACCAAGTCACACACACCTTCATGAAGAATTTTAATCTTGAAGCCAGTTCCCCTGTAACACAATGGAAGATATCAATTCATTGAAGGCTTCCATTTTCATTCTCTCTCTCTATCTCTCTCTCCCTCTCCCTCCTTCTCCCCCCCCCCCCCCTCTCTCTTTCTCTCTCTCTCATTCACTCTCCTCTTTTTGCCTTGAATGTCCATCTCCTAATGGAGGGGCAGGTAGTGTTGAGGAAGCAGGGAGTCTGCAGAAGGACTTGGACAGGTTGGGACAATGGGCAACGATGTGGCAGATGGATACAGCGTAGGGAAGTGTACGGTCATGCACGTCGGTAGAAGGAATAAAGGTGCAGACTATTTTCTAAACAGGGAGCAAATTCAGAAATCGGAGGCGCAGAGGGACTTGGGAGTCCTAGTGCAGGATTCCCTGAAGGTTAACTTGCAGGTTGAGTCGGTAGTAAGGAAGGCAAATGCAATGTCAGCATTCATTTCGAGAGGACTGGAATATAAAAGCAAGGATGTAATGCTGAGGTTTTATAAGGCATTGGTCAGACCGCATTTGGAGTATTGTGAGCAGTTTTGGGCCCCATAACTAAGGAAGGATGTGCTGGCATTGGAGAGGGTCCAGAGGAAGTTCATAAGAATGATCCTGGGGATGAAAGGATTAAAGTTTGAGGACCGTTTGGTGTCTCTGGGCCTGTACACACAGGAGTTCAGAAGGACGAGGGGGGGATCCCATGGAAACCTCCCGGATACTGAAGGCCTGGATAGAGCAGACATGGAGAGGATGTTTCCATCAGTGGGAGAGTCCGGGATCTGAGGGCACAGCCCCAGAATGAAGAGACGTCCCTTTAGAACTGAGATGAGGAGGAATTTTTTCAACCAGAGGGCGGTGAATCTGTGGAATCCGTTGCCACAGAGGGCTGTGGAGGCCAAGTCACTGGGTGTATTTAAGGCAGGGATTGAGAGGTTCTTGATGGGTAAGGGGTTTAAGGGTTATGGGGAGAATGGGGTTGAGAAAAGAAAATCAGCCACAATTGAATGGCAGAGCAGGTTCGATGGGCCGAATGGCCTAATTCTGCTCCAGAACCTTGTGGTCTTACGATTAACCCCATCAGAACCCACCAGGACCCTGTTCACCTCCCCTTAGGCACTTTTGCCCCCAACAGGGTATCAGTCAGGCATTAGAGAACCTCAACTGAAACCCCTCAATCTAATCATTCCAGTCTCTAGGATTCCTGCACCTTTCCCAAAGTCCGGGGCTCGGAGTGAAGTGACTCCCGGACACGAGAGCTCCCACACAGCAGCACCTTCTTCTGAAAGCCAATTTTAGGAAACCTTGTGTCCAAAATTCATTTTGTTTTCCTTTTTGGGGGGAGTAATGAGAAACAATTTATTGCATTAGTGACATCCTGCTGTAGGGTCACAGGGCTCAGAAACAGGCCCTTCGTCCCACCATGTCCCTGCCAGCCCACCTACACTGATCCCATTTACCAGCACTTGCTCCACAGCCTTCCCTGCCTTGGTGATTCAAGTGCTCATTGAGATACCTCTTCAATGCTGAGAGAGTCTCTGCCTCCACCACCCCCTCAGACAGTGCGTTCCAGTTTCCAACCTTCCCCTCCGATCCCCGCTAAACTTCTTCTTCCTCATTTGCACCTCTGGTTCTGGACACCTCTGCCACAGAGAAAAGTTCCTGCTGTCTACCCTTTCTATGTTTCGTACACCTCCATCAGGTCATCCTCTCAGCCTCCCCCACGCCAGGGAAAACAAGCCCAGCCTCTCCAACCTCTCCCCATAACCAAAGTCCTCCAATCCAGGCGACACCCTGATGAACCTCCTCTGCACTCTCTCCAGTGCAACCACATCCTTCCTGCAGTGTGGTGACCAGAACTGCACACAGTTCTCCAGCTGTGGTCTGACCCGTGTTTTATACAGCTGAAACATCACCTCCCTGCTCTAACACCCCAGCTAATGCTGTATAACTCTATGACCTGTGGTATTGACTATCCAATGAATGAAGCTTATCGATGCCCCTCATTCTGTCAGGTCACCCCTCCGCCTCCCTCGCTCCAGGAAAAACAGTCCCAGCCTGTCATAGGAACATAAGAACTAGGAGCAGGAGTCGGCCATCCGGCCCATCGAACCTGCTCTGGCATTCAATAAGATCATGGCTGATCTGGCCGTGGACTCACCTACCTGCTCTTTTCTCTGGAGAGGTGGAGGCTGAGGGGTGATCTGTTGGTGTATAAAATGATGAGGGGCAGAGATAGGGTGGACAAGCAATATTCACATTTCTGAGCGATCCAATACCAGAGGGCATGCGTTTAAGGTGAGGGGGGGTAGGTTCAGAACAGACGTGAGGGGTACGTTTTTCACCGAGAGAGTGGTGGATGCTTGGAATGTGTTGCCTGATAGGGCGGTGGAGGCAAATTCATTGGGGGCTTTTAAGAGGGGCTTGGATGGGCACATGAATGAGAGGAAAATGGAGGGACATGGGCATTCTGTAGGTAGGAGGGATTAACTATGTTGGCACAACATTGTGGGCCGAAGGGCCTGTTCTGTGCTGTACTGTCCTATGTTCTATGTTCTTAACCCTTAATTCCCCTACTTTACCAAAATCTATCTAACTGTGTCTTAAATATATTTAATGAGGTCGCCTCTACTGCTTCCCTGGGCAGAGAATTCCACAGATTCACTACTCTCTGGGAAAAGGTTTCTCCTCAACTCTGTCCTAAATCTATTCCCCTGAATCTTGAGGGTATGTCCCCTAGTTCTAGTCTCACCTACCAGTGGAAACAACCTTCCTGCCTCTATCTTATCTCTCCCCTTCATCATTTTACATATTTCTATAAGATCCCCCCTCATTCTTCTGAATTCCAGCGAGTATAGTCCCAGGCAACTCAATCTCTCCTCATAGACTAACCCCCTCATCTCCGGAATCAAGCTGGTGAACCTCCTCTGCACCGCCTCCAAAGCCAGTATATCTTTCCTCAAGTAAGGAGACCAGAACTGCAGGCAGTACTCCAGGTGCGGCCTTACCAGTACCCTGTACAGTTACAGCATCACCTCCCTGCTCTGAAATTCAATCCCTCCGGCAATGAAGGCCAACGTTCTATTTGCCTTCTTGATAACCTGTTGCACCTGCAAAACAACCTTCTGCGATTCGTGCACAAGCACTCCCAGGTCCCTCTGCACAACAGCACGCTGCAATCTTTCACCATTTAAATAATAATCTGATCTTCTATTTTCCCTTCCAAAGTGGATGACCTCACATTTACCAACATCGTACTCCATCTACCAGACCCTTGCCCACTCACTTAACCTATCTACATCTCTCTGCAGACTCTCCTTATAACTCAAGCCCTCCAGTGAATCGTTTCTGTCCTCTCCAGCTTAATGACACGCTTCCTGTCTCTGGGCAACCAGAACTATACACAGGCGCGGTTTCACCAACGTCTTGTCCAGCTGCAACCTGACATCCCAGCTGTGAGTTACCAACATGGTTTAAGGTGCCTGTTCCTAACAGGGTGTTCCCTGGGAAGGGGGCGTCCAGTCACCGAGCACTTACCAGTTGTAGAGGCACAGGTTGCAGAGGCTGGTGAAAGTGACTCCGTTAGTCCCACAGAGAGGTTGCAGGACCAGTGGGCACACAGGGTGATAGGGAAAGTCCTCGCATCGGGGCTGCGACAAACACAATCAGCTGGTCAGAACTAAGGTGGAGAGCATGGTCGGCATTTCCAGGAAAACTCCGATAACCCGGAATGCTCAGGACATGGTGCTGGATGAGCGTCTTCCAGACAGTTGGATGCGATTCCTAATTAATGCCCCAACACACTTAATTCACTTTTGTTTAGATGTTGCACAGCAGATTAATAAATTTTCCAGTGAAATCAGTGGGGAAAGGGTCTTGGCCAATTGGGAAATGGGGCCCCGGTGGGTTTAAAGGGAGTGGGAACTGAAATCTCTGCCTGTGGGTGGGGAGTGGAATCAGGATCAGGGTTTTCAAAAGGGAATTGGACAGACGTTGGGGAGCGGAGAGCGAACAGGACGGACGTGGTTGCTGAGCTGGGAGCCAGTACTCATGGGCTGAACGGCTGTGGGTTCTGTAACGGTACAAGTGGGGTCAGGGGCGGCGATTCAGACCGAGAGAGGAACGGCAAGATGGGAATACCTCGATGCCAGCCGACGTCCAAGTTGTGCCAACCATCTCTGAAACACAGACAGGGTTAGAGCTGCAGCAGCCGACCAAGGTCTGACCAACAAAGTCCAGTCACCTCTCACCGAAACTATCGAGGACCGGTCACCACAACAGCCAAAGTTTCCTGCAATATCCCCCACCTCTACAGTTCTACAATCCAGGATTTCCACTGGGAGCAGAACTATCTTTATATTTCAAAATTTTTATTATATAAATACTGTATATATTGGGAGGGAAGGGTTAGATAGATCTTAGAGCAGGATAAACTATCTGTAGCTGTGACACTTTACTCTGTACTGTTATTGTTTTTACCTGTACTACATCAATGCACCCTGTACTGACTCAATGTAACTGCACTGTGTAATGAATTGACCTGTACGATTGGTTTGTAAGACAAGTTTTTCACTGTACCTTGGTACAAGTGACAATAATAAACCAATATCAATACCAAAATGTTGGCACAACATTGTGGGCTGAAGGGCCTGTACTGAGCTGTACTGTTCTATGTTCTATGTACATTATTCACAGAGATTTGGTGGCTTAAGGCTAACTCGTTGAAGCCTACGTGTCACATTATTCCATCTGCTTAACGTTAGCTATCGTTTACCGACAGCCCCTCTGCAACTAGCTCACAGGGTCTTGGACAGATTCACCCGAGGGCACAAGTTCCTGCAGAGACTTTGCAGTGTTCCTCAGTCACTGGGACACAGTGGTAGCTTGGTGACTAACTGCCGAGAGAATTTGTTCATTGTTCCCAGTGTAGGTAAATATTTGGTCGGTGAGTTTCCCTGTTCTGATGGGCTGCAACGGGATCTTTAATACCTAGCTGACAGGTAACACTGTCCACAGTATGGTGCTCCCTCACCGCCCGTCCCACGGCACAGCACTCCCTCCTCACTGCCCCACCCACAGTGCGGCGCTCCCTCCTCATCGCCCCTCCCACAGCGCAGCACTCCCTCACCACCCTGCTTACACCACCAGCCTGTACCTTTGTTCTGGGACCCCACCCAGACCCTCCCGCTGCCCGCAGACGCCCCACTCACCGGGACGAGTGTAGAGCAGGAAGCTGAGGCTGAACCACACCTGAATCCCCTTCATGCTGAACCCTGGAAATAATTCACAAGGCTTCAGGGAGACGGTTTATATCGAATCTCCTGCTCCTCACCCCCGTCCCACCTCACATACCTGCCCCGACAGGTGAGCAAGTGCCCAGGTGGCTCAGTCCTGTCTTTGTTCAACAGCCCGTGCCCGACAGATTCCAACCTTTCCCCTGAGTCTCCGCTTCCCGGGACGGTGGATCCTGTCCCAATATAAAGTTTAAAATCTGATCCATGTTTTGGAACTGGTGCAGTCTGTTGCAAAAGTCAAAGAATGTTGGCACGTGACCAGGGTGGCTGTTTTATGTTGAGTGACCCCTGACCCAGTTAGCGTCTATCGAGTCAGAGACAGAAACAGGCACTTCAGCCCAACTGTCCATGCTGGCCGACGTCTCTCTGAGCTTGTCCAACTTTCCCGTGTTTGGCCCATGTCCCTCGAAACCTTTCCTATCTGTGTCCAGTCCAAATGTCGTCTAAATGTTAATGTACCTGCCCCAACCACTTCCTCTGGCAGCTCGTTCCACACACCCACCACCCTCTGTGTCAAAAACTCGCCCCTCAGGTCCCCTTTAAATTTCTCCCCTCTCTCCTTAGACCCATGCCCTCCCGAACCCTGGGGAAAAGACTGTGCGCAGCCACCTTATCTATACCCCTCATGATTTTATACACCTCTATAAGGTCACCCCTCACTCCCAGAATAAAGTCCCAGCCTGCCCAACCTCTCCCTATAACTCAGGCCCTCGAGTCCTGGCAACACCCTCATAAACCTCCTCTGCACTCTGTCCAGGTTATGGCTTTCCCCAAGGGCGCTATAGAACATGGAAAATAGAACAGTACAGCACAGAACAGGCCCTTCGGCCCACAATGTTGTGGGCTAATCCCTCCTACCTACAGAATGCCCATGTCCCTCCATTTTCCTCTCATTCATGTGCCCATCCAAGCCCCTCTTAAAACCCCCCAATGAATTTGCCTCGACCTCCCTATCAGGCAACACATTGCAGGCATCCACCACTCTCTCAGTAAAAAACGTACCCCCCACATCTGTTCTGAACCTACCCCCCTCTCACCTTGAATGCTTGCCCTCTGGTATTGGATCCCTCAACAATAGGACAAGGATATCGCTTGTCCACCTGATCTGTGCCCCTCATCATTTTATACACTTCCAACAGGTCTCCCCTCAGCCTCCGCTGCTCCAGAGAAAACAACCCAAGTTTATCCAACCTCTCCTTGTAGTTCATGCCCTCTAATCCAGGCAGCATCCTGGTGAACCTCTTCTGCACCCTCTCCAAAGCCTCGACATCCTTGTCTTATGTTAACAGCCTGGTGTCACAGTGGGGTACAGCACAGAAACAGGCCCTTCTGCCCATCACATCCATGCTGACCTTTTTGCCCGCCTGCACTAATCCTGTTTGCCCACATTAGATCGTCCTGAGCCCCGTCTGTCTGTGTCGTGATGGGATCTGATTCCACTGTCGCTGCATCATTATAGACCCAGACTGGGTGAGGTTTGAGGTCAGCACTGATTCAGCTGAATGGAACGGGGAGGGGTGGGGGGGCTGGCAGGCAGAGAAGGTGGGGGTGGGGGGGATGTTGCAAAGGTTCCCCTGCCCGGAGTTTGCTGATTCACCCCCTCCCCACCCACTCTGGGGTCCTGGTTCCCTCCCCTCAGTCCCCACTGCGGCAGGGTCCCAATGCTCCACACACACACACACACCGCGCACAAACACACACACACACCGCGCACAAACATACACAGTGACATAGATAGACACACGCACACACACACACACGCACACACACACACACACCGCGCACAAACACACACACACACACACACACCGCGCACAAACATACACAGTGACATAGATAGACACACGCACACACACACACACGCACACACACACACACACCGCGCACAAACACACACACACACACACACACCGCGCACAAACATACACAGTGACATAGATAGACACACGCACGCACACACACACACACGCACACACACGCACACACCGTGCACAAACACACACACACACCGCGCACAAACATACACAGTGACATAGATAGACACACGCACACACACACACGCGCACACACACACACCGCGCACAAACACACACAGTGACATAGATAGACACACGCACACACACACACACACACACACACACACACACAGATTCACTCTCACAAGATGCACCCTCACAATCACACACACACTGACACCCACAGGCAGACACTTAAAACCAGTTTAAAACATTTCAACAGACTTAATTAACTCAGATAACAACGTTGCTGCCCTCGCTCCAGCACCTGACATCCCCCGTTGATTTGACCTCACCCACGATCCCCGGGATCCACCAGCTGCCACACCCGCGCCCGCCTTCCGAGGCCAAACGCTTGGGGGGATCCATGGAAGCCGGGGAAGAATTTGGGCACGCGGGACCGATTGGCGTATATCTCAGTCCTGGTCCCGACGAGGAGAGATCGGGTGTGGGAACTGACCTTGGGAGCGGTCCTGGAGCAGACAAGCAGGTGGGTTTTTGAGGAGCAAGTCTGTGTGCGTTACACCCAGCGTGGGTGAAGAGGGCACCTGCCGTGTCTCAGTTGCAAAGATTGAGGGGTCTATTAGTGGCGTTTCACACTACGTACTGCACAGACAGAGCAGTCCCTGTTCCCAAGGTCCTGAGAACACATCCTCCCTCTCAGGAACAGCAACAGATACGCAGCATGTGGGGCTCTGACGGCTTCAAGTGATGCTTGGGGATGGGAGGGACATGTGCATACAGGCTGTACGTGTGTGGATGTGCTGAGGGGGCAGCGTTTGGGATCCCTGCAGGCACAGGGAGATTTTTGTTCTGAATTATTATTCACCTTCTCCGGAGTTAAGGCCAGTTTTGTTTCAAGGGTCCCTGCCTTCTTTTCAGGGGTGGGGGCTGAGATTGTCCAGACCCCAGAGAGGAGGCTGTTCGGCCCATCGGTACCTCCATAGCCCTCCTATAACTCTGCAACTTGTTTTCCCACCAGCTCTCCCCCCCCAGATTGTACCCCTCACCCACACACACACTCTGGGGGGCAATTTACAGCGGCTGATTATCCCACTGACCCTGCACGTCGTTGGGATGTGGGAGGGAACCAGAGCTTCGAGTTCCTGGGCGTAAATATCCTGGTCCAACCACACGGACGCCACGGCCAAGAAAGCTCACCAGCGTCTCTGCTTCCACAGGAGGCTAAAGAATTTCGGCATGACCCAATCGACCTTCTCCAATTTTTACCAATTCACCACAGAAAGCATCCTGTCCGGATGCATCACGGCTTGGGACGGCAACTGCTCTGCCCGGGACCGCAAGAAACCGCAGAGAGTTGTGGACACAGCTCAGCACATCACAGAAACCAGCCTCCCTTCCATGGACTCTGTCTACACTTCTCACTGCCTCGGTAAAGCAGCTGACATAATCAAAGACCCCACCCACCCCGGACATACTCTCTTCTCCCCTCACTGTTTTGTTTTCATCTCCACTGCCTTGTATAATTTCTATTCTGTGTGTTGTCTGTACCTATGTGCCTGTGATGCTCTGCAAGTTTTTCACGGTACCTGTACCTCACCGTACCTGTGCAGATGACAACAAACTCCACTTGACTTGATCGGACAATATGAGGGGGATTGAGGAGGAACTCTCTTGGTCCTGGGTTGGTGATGTTAGGATGGGGGCAGCTGAGTTTCCAGCAGGGAATTGTATCGGAACCAGAGGATGATCAAACCCGGGAGCGTGCGGGTGAGCGAGAGCGTCCTGACTGGTTGCATCACGACCTGGCATGGGAATTCCAGGAACGCACGAGGCTGCAGAGAGCGGTGGGACTCAGCCGGTTCCATCACGCGTACAGCTCTCCCCACCATCGAGGAACATCTACAGGAGGCAATGCCTCAGGAAGGCGACATCCATCATCAGGGACCCCCACCATCCAGGCCGTGCTCTCTTCTCGATGCTGCCATCAGGCAGGAGGTACAGGAGCCTGAAGACCCACACTTCAAGGTTCAACAACAGCTTGTTCCCCACTGCCGTGAACCCACCTGAGAAACCCCAACACCACCTCGGACTATATAACCTCAACTTTTGCACTAACCGTTATATTTATTTTGTTCATTTTGTCGTGTAAGTTATGTATAATTTATGTTAATTTAAGTTTAGGTTAACCCCTTTTGTTGTGGTCATAATGTACTGAGCTGCTGCTGGGAGGAGCTGATGTTCCTGGCATTAAACTTGACCTTGAACTGGCAGTGATGAAGCCGGAAGGGCGTAAATGGGACAATGGGAAGCAGACAAGAGGAGAGGATTCTCCGGAATTCTGCTGACGTTCCCATTGAGCACCGGAGGGAGAGGGGGAAGGGGGTGTGGACGACCTCCCGGACTCCAGGAACAGGCAGCAGAAATGAGAACTCGTACAATCCAGGAGCCGTCTCATTTATTCACCATCTGTTGCAAGGTCCTCCTCTCTTCAATCAAACCCCATCGGGGGACGCAGTCTTCCAGCGTGCCAAACGTTCCCTGGTTAGGTACAGGCCCGGGATAGTAACAGGGTAGGGTTCATTCCCTTTAACCTGTAAGAGGATTGTAATTGGTTTATTATTGTCAAATGTACCGAGAAAAATTTTTGTTTCCCAGGGCGACAATGGCTAACACAAGGGGACATAATTTTAAGCTGATTGGAGGAAGGTATAAGGGGGATGTCAGGGGTAAGTTTTTCACACAGAGAGTGGTGGGTGTGTGGAACGCACTGCCGGCAGAGGTTGTGGGGGCAGATACATTAGGGACATTTAAGAGACTCTTAGACAGCCACATGAATGATAGAGAAATGGGGGGCTATGTGGGAGGGAAGGGTTAGATAGATCTTAGAGCAGGATAAAATGTCGGCACAACATTGTGAGCCGAAGGGCCTGTACTAAGCTGTAATGTTCTATATTCTATGTAATTCCCCTGTGCAGTTTGAATCTCCTGACTCCTTTGTAAGAAATTAGTTGCCCGAGGACTTATGTAAAGTTCTGCAAGTAGTAAATGTAACCTTCTGAAAGTTTGTCCCACTTTGCTGCAGCGTTTGTAAACCTATCCCACACCTTAAGCAGGGATTTCACTGTAGGAAGGTGTAAGCTGGAGATGAAGGTGCCCCACAGCTGGAGTAAAGGGAGAGACTATTAGTGTCACAGAGTCACACAGCATGGAAACAGGCCCTTCGGCCCAACTGGTCCATGCCGACCAAGTGGCCCACTTCAGCTCGTCCCATTTGCCTGCGTTTGGCCCATATCCCTCTAAATCTTTCCTGTCCATGTACCCGTCCAAGTGTCTTTTAAATGTTGTTAATGTACCTGTCTCATCCACTGGCAGCCCAGCCCAATACATCACGGGCACATCCCTCCCCACCATCAGGAGTATCTACAGGAGGTGCTGCCTCAAGAAGGCAACATCCATCATCAAAGATCCCCACCATCCGGGCCATGCCATCTTCTCACAGCTCCCATCGGGCAGGAGGTACAGAAGCCTGAAGTCCCCACACCACCAGGTTCAGGAACAGCTACTTCCCTTCAACCATTTGGTTCTAGAACCAACCGACACAACCCTGACCACTGCCTCAGTACAGCAACACTGGGACCACTTTTCACTACAATGGACTTTGTTTTATTTGTTCTAATTGTGTTCTTGTAAAAATTGTGTATAATTAATGTTTAATTTATGTTTTTCCTGTGAATCTGATGCTCTGTGCCTGTGATGCTGCTGCAAGTAAGTTTTTCACTGCACCTGTGCACACACGGACTTTGCATCTGACAGTAAACTCGACTTTGACTTTCACTCCATACATGAACCACCCTCTGAGTAAAAAGGTTCCTGTTAACTCTTTCCCCTTTCACCTTAAACCTGTGCCCTCTTAGTTCTTGATTCCCCAGCCCTGGGGAAATGATTATGTAATTAGCACTCACCAGCTCAGGAGACAGAGCAGGCATCGGTACCCATAACTTGGGCCGTGTGGTGTACAGAGTTCTCGAATCATTAGGGGACACACTGGGAAGCTCAGGATATCGTCACAGTAATACTGAAATACAGAATGAATCCATTCCAGTTATTAACCATGATGTAACAGTTTTGAGACTACTAGAGCAAAACTTTTGACAATCCATCACCAGGAGACTGGGAGATAGGTTCTCCAGATTGTTGGATGTTAATCCAGTAACACCTCAACCCACTTTTCATTCACTTTTTTTACACATTGCACAGTCGTACAATCAGTTTCTCGGTGAACCCAGTCAGGTAACTGGTTTATTATTGTCACATGTACCAAGCGGCAGTGTAAAACATTGTGTGCCATCCAGACAGATCATTCCACACATAAGCACATCGAGGTAGTACAGGGGAAAAGCAATAACAGAATGCAGAATAAAGTGTCGCAGTTACAGAGAAAGTGCAGTGCAGGCAGACAATAAGGGCCACGATGAGGTAGATTGGGAGATCAAGAGTTCATCTTTTAGCATGTGAGAGTCTGTTCAATAGTCTCATAACAGTGGGATAGAAGCTGTCCTTGAGCCTGGTGGTACGTGCTTTCAGGCCTTTGTATCTTCTGCCCGATGGGAGGGGGGGAGAAGAGAGAATGTCCCGGGTGGGAGGGGTCTTTGATTATGTCGGCTGCTTTCCCAAGGCAGCGGGAAGTGTAGACAGAGTCCATGGAGGGGAGGCTGGTGTCCGTGATGTGCTGTGCTGTGTCCACAACTCTCTGCAGTTTCTTGTGGTCCTGGGCAGAGCATTTGCCGTCCCAAACCGCCATGCATTTGGATAGGATGCTTTCTGTGGTGCATCTGTAAACATTGGTGAGGGTTAACGGGAACATGTCGAACTTCCTTAGCCTTCTGAGGAAGTAGGGGCGCTGGTGAGCTTTCTTGGCCGTGGCGTCTAGGTGGTTGGACCAGGACAAGTTGTTGGTGACATATCCACCCAGGAACTTGAAGCTCTCGACCATCTCCACCTCAGCACCAGTGATACACCATGTTAAAGGGAATGAGGAATCTACAAGCATGCTGGCTCCATCTGCAAACCCACCCATGTTCCTCCCCACCAGTGTTCCACACCCTGATCCCAGCCCTGGCCCATAGTTCACACCTCGCACTCTCAGCTCACATTCCGGATTCCGGACTAACAGGTCAGCCTGATGCTGGACTGTCAGGATTTCTCAATGATCAGATGCTGGATTATCTGAGTCTTATAGTTTATCACTGTGTCTACAAAACGCACTACAGTCGAGTCAAGTCGAGTTTATGTGTGCACAGGTGCAATGAAAAACTTACTTGCAGCAGCATCATAGGCACAGAGCATCAGAGGCACAACATTCACAAGAAAAACATAAATTAAACACAATTTTTACGAGAAAGGTCACAATTAGAACAAAAAAAAGTCCATTGTAGTGCAGAGGTCTCAGTGTTGCTGAACTGAGGCAGTGATCAGGGTTGTGTTGGTCGGTTCAAGAACCGAATGGTTGAAGGGAAGTAGCTGTTCCTGAACCTGGTGGTGTGGGGGCTTCAGGCTTCTGTACCTCCTGCCCGATGGGAGCTGTGAGAAGATGGCAAGGCCCGGATGGTGGGGATCTTTGACGATGGATGATTACTTGCCCGGGCTACACTGACAGCACATCCCAAACCCGCCACCTCTCCCTCCGAGGACACGGGCAGCGGGTGCAGGGGAACACCACCACCCGCTGGTTCCCCCGCCATCCCGACTTGGAAATATGTCACCGTTCTTACACCTTCACTGGGTCTAAATTCTGTAACTCCCTCTCCGACAGCTGCTTCACCACACAGAGTGGTTCAAGGTGGCGGCTCAACCCCCCCACCTTCTCGAGGGGCTGAGAGCGTGGAAGGAGACCATTTGGCCCACTGTGTCTGTACTAGCCCTTTTTCAGATTAACGCATACCTGGAGGAACTCGGGGGGGAGGGTGGGTCAGGCACCATCTGTGGAGGGAGATGGACAGTAGATGCTCTTCGGCTCGAGACCCTTCACTTGGACCCAGATTCCAGATGAATCTGGGGTGGGGGAGGGGTGCGGGTCACGCAGGGGATCTCCTGGTGGGTCTTCTCCTGGGCCTGGCCAAGCTGGCCATCCACGGGACGCGGCGGCAGGCAGCTGAGGGTTCTGGCCGGTCCACCTGCCTGCCCGTCTTCCGGGCTTACGTGCGCGCGGGGGTGTCCTTGGAGAGGGAGCACGCGGTCTCCGCGGGCAGCCTGGCTGAGCTCTGCGCTCAGTGGGCCCGTCAGGGGGAGTCACGTGTGTCGTGGACGGTGAGAATGTGATTCTTCTCTGAAGTGTTGCTTGATGCGTTTTGTGGGTGTTAGTCAGCGTTACTTTGCTGTAGTTCTGTAGCTGCTTATTTCTTTTCTTCTCTTCTGTATTAGTTGTAGTGTTCTGACTCTGGTTGTGCTTATGTAGTGCTTTTAGTTAATAAATGTTTATATTGCAAAAAAGGGGTCTCTGCCTCTGACACCCTCTCAGCCAGTGAGTTCTCGACACCCACCACCTCCGGGGGGGGGGGGGGGGGGGAAGAATATTTGCCCCGCTTCCCTCTCGTCTTCCCGCGAGGACTTAGGTGCGGCCCCTGCCTCTCGGAGGCAAGGCCGTGGGGTTGGGGGACAGTGTTGGTGTCGGGCAGGGGTGCAAGGGAGGGAGCTGATGATAGGAAAGAGTCCAGCTGCTCACCGTGGTTCGCGCCATCATCGCCACTGGTATCAAACCCCCTGAGAGAGAGAGAAGCAGAGAATCAGCACTGGTGTGTTTGTTTTTACTATAAACATTTATTAGCTAAGAGCACTATAAAACGACAGCCAGTATCACTTCACTACAACTAACACAGAAAGAGAATAAAACAAACTAAGCAGCTACAGAACTACAGCAAAATAACGTGAACTAAACACCCACGAAACGCACCACGCAACACTTCAGAGAAGAATTGCATTCTCACCGTCCACGACACACACGATCCCCTGAGGGGCCCACCGAGCGCGGAACTCAGCCAGGGTGCCCGCGGAGACTTGTGCGCTCCCTCTCCAAGGACACCCGCCTGCAGACATAAGCCCAGAAGACAGGCAGGCGGACCGGCCGGAACCCTTGGCTGCCCGCCGCCGGGACCCGTGGATGGCCAGCTTGGCCAGGCCCAGGAGAAGACCCACCAGGAGATCCTCCGCGCGACACCCCCCCCCCCCCCCCACCCGGCGCCGCACCGGGTGACCGTAGATCAGCAGCATCGGGCTGAAGTGCAGCCAGAACTTGAGCAGCAGCCCCTTCAGATACGCAAAGAGGGGCTGCAAGTTCTGGCATATTAATGCACCCTAACAACACGCAGAGAGTCGTGACTGCAGTAACCGTTCTTAAACAAGCATTGGACTTTAGCTGCCGCAGATATCTCCATCCTTACCACACACACTAGTTTCTCTAATAGTATTTGATTCATAAACCACAGAAACAGGTCCTTTGGCCCATCCGGTCCATGCCAACCAAGATGCCCATCCAAGCTAGTCCCATTTGCCCGCATTTGGCCCGTGTCCCTCTAAACTTTTCCTGTCCATGAACCTGTCCCAATATCTCTTAAATGTAATTGTACCTGCTTCTTGTGGCAGCTCGTTCCACACACCCTCTGCGTGGAAAAACTTGCCCCTCAGGTCCCCTTTAAATCTCTCCCCTCTCACCTCAAACCTTCTAGTTTTTGACTCCCCTACCCTAATGTATCGCGAACTATCCACTAACTGTGAGCAGAGGACTGAAAAATCCTAGAGCAGTTAGCATAACGCTATCAGAGCGCCAGTGACCCGGGATCAATTCTGGCTGCTGTCTGTAAGGAGTTTGTACGTTCTCCCCATGTGTCTGCGTGGGTTTCCTCCAGGTGCTCCGGTTTCCTCCCACGTTCCAAAGACATACGGGTTAGGAAGTTGTGGGCATGCTATGTTGGCACCGGAAGCGTGGCGACACTTGCGGGCTGCCCCCAGAACACTCTACGCAAAAGATGCATTTCACTGTGTGTTCGATGTACATGTGACTAATAAAGGAATCTTATCTTATCTTATAAGGTTTATATCAGAAGCTTGGTTTAACACACAGAAGACTGCAGGTGTAAAATGACTCCCCACCCTGCTCCGACTAATTATTCTACAAATATGAAATAAGAATAAAAATCAATACTTCACCGAGCACAAGAAGGGTGAGCAGTGGGGAAAGTGCCCCTGTCTTCATGGTGCAGGCCTGGTGTGTGAGCAGAGCTTGGAGGTTGTTCCCGGACAACATATCCTCTCGCAGACCCACTCTCCTGAATCTCCCTACAACTGCGCCTCAATAAGTGACTGAACAACGAGATTCTCAAAGGCACAGTAGACTTCAAACAAATAATTGGTGATCTCCCACTCGCAGGGCGCCAGCTTTGTTTTTTTACATTTGTTCCTTCACAGGATATCGCTGTTGCTGACTCCTTGTACGTCCCTGGCCCAGAGTCACATACAGATCCAGACCGGGTACGGCGGACGGTCTGGGGTCACATGTAGACCCAGACTGGGTACGGACGGTCTGGAGTCACATACAGACCCAGACCGGGTACAGACGGGGTCTGGAGTCACATATAGACCCAGTCCGGGTTTAGCTTCACCCCGGCAGCGGAGGAAGCCAAGGACAGACAGGTTGGGGTGGGAGTGGGGAGGAGGATCTAACACCGGGGAGGGTGAGTGGAGCGCAGGTGCCCTGCGAAGTTTTCGCCCGGTCTGCACCCGGTCTGACCGACGTCCAGGAGGGCCGGGGTCACGTCCATGCCCGTACGTGTGTGTGTGTGTGTGTGTGTGTGTGTGTGTGTGTGTGTGTGTGTGTGTGTGTGTGTGTGTGTGTGTGTGTGTGTACAGGGGGGGATTGCCAGGGCCGGTGGGTGCCTCAGGGGCTTGAGTGCGTTCTGGATAGCAATGACCTCGTTCTAATTTGAAACTGTAAACCGTGCGTACCGTGAAGTACTGTTAACGCGACTCTCTAATCACTGAATAAACCTCCTTTGGAAACCGGGGGAAAATCATGTAGAGGACCCACATCAGGACACCACAGCGGGGGATTTGCGCATGAAAGATGTGTCTCCATGATCATATTGAATGGTAGGGAAATCTTGAGGGGCCGAATGGCCTACTCCTGTTTCCTTGAGTCTTTATGTTCCTTGTATCTGTACGTCCGATCCCGGGAGCTCCAGTGAGGAGACTGACTTGACAGGGACATGGGACATCAGGTCTCCTGCTCACACAGTTTGTCCCACTGACTACAAGCCACTCAAGGACGGGGGAAAAAACTGTTGTACAGTCTAGTAGTTCTGGCCCGGACGCTCTGGTACCGCTTGCCAGACGGCAGTGGGACAAGGTCGTGTGAGGGGTGAGAAGGGTCACCTGTGATTCTGCAAGGTCTTCGGACAAATGCCACGTTCAAAGACCTGGTTTGCACAACAGCGTGTAAGAACTTTGGCTGCTGCTGAACATGTTTATACAATTAGTGCAACACACTGAGTTCTGTATTTTCTTCATCCAACTCGGTTTTGCACTAACTCTGCACTAAATTTGTATTCTGTATATATTTGTACGTGCCCAGTTGTTTGTTGTATGTCTTCTGTTCTCTGTACATCCTCTGTTGTGAGAGCCTGGGGGAAACGACATTTCGTTCCTCCGTGTGTTTTTACAGCACACGGGTGAACGACAATAAAGTAACTTGAACTTGAACTTGAAGTTCCAGCAGAAGATTGTGTCCCTCAACCAGAACCACTGACGTCAGTGGATTGTTTAACCGACTTTCAGTAGCCTTGCAGTGCCAAGTTATTGGGAGGTGCTCTGGCTAGGTCCTGATGAATTCATCTCCATTGCTGAGCCCTCCAATCTCCCTGCACGTACCCCAACAACAGTGAGGCTGTGGTATATAAATCCTGCGGAGTCAGATTTCCCAAATCTTAATCCTGGGGTGCAGTTTGAGGGCTTTAACCCCTGACTGAGACCAGGAGATGTTATCTTGCCAAAGTTGATCTCTACAAAAGAAGTCGTTCATTCAGGAAGGATTATCTTTTATTTAACATCCTGCCTGTACGCAGCTGTTATGGACAGGCGCAGTAGTGTAGTGGTTAGCGTGACGCTATTACAGCGCCAGTGACCCAGGTTCGATTCCGGCTGCTGCCTGTAAGGAGTTTGTACGTTCTCCCCGTGTGTCTGCGTGGGTTTCCTCCGGGTGCTCCGGTTTCCTCCCACATTCCAAAGACGTACGGGTTAGGAAGTTGCGGGCATGCTATGTTGGCGCCGGAAGCGTGGGGACACTTGCAGGCTGCCCCCAGAACACTCTACGCAAAAGATGCATTTCACTGTGTGTTTCGATGTACGTGTGACTAATAAAGAAATCTTATCTGTATATACAGGAGTTTATTTTACAGCCGACCACTCAGCATTAAACGGGTTTCGAGAGAGGTTCTGGAGAGATCTGTGGCATCAGCATTCCCCATCGTGGCTGATTAGGATCTGCGTTCCTCTCTCTCTGCAAATGAAGGAGAAACAGCGACTGTGAAATCTGCCAGGCGGGGGACTGAACCAGGTAATTTCTGGGATGAGTAGGTTGTCCCATCGAGAGAGGCAGGACGGTTTGGGTCTGCGTTCCTTGCAGTTTAGGAGAATGAGGGGTGAGCTCACTCAAAGATACAAGACCTGAAGGGGGCTGGGCAGGGGAGATGGTGGGACGGGAGGAGTCCAGGTAACCTCCTGAGCATTCGGGAGCCGTGGGGGTAGTTCCCGGGGTCTGCGGAGTGTCATCACTCCAGAGGTCATCACTCATTGCTGGCAGGAGGCCTCACTCACAGGACGTCACCGAAATGGAGAGGGTTCAAAGATTCACGAGAACATTTCTGGGACCGGAGGGCTTGAGCTATAAGGAGAGGCCGGACAGGCTGGGACTGTTTTCCCTGGAGCGAAGGAAGCTGCAGGGTGACCTTATAGAGGTTTGTAAAACCATGAGGGGCATCGATAAGGTGGACGGTCACAGACTTTTCCCCAGGGTAGTGGGGAGTCTAAAACTAAAGGGCACAGGTTTAAGGTGAGGGGGGGAAGATTGTAAAGAGTTAAACCATGAGGGGTATAGATAAGGTGCGTGGCCTTACTCAGACAAAGGCGGTGAAGGATTCCTTCTCTTGGTGAATCCTCTTCCCCCAGAGAGCTGGGAGGATGGTAGGCAGTTGTGGGGAAGGGGTTGTCAGTGAATACATTCAAGGTGGAGGTAGATTTTGGGGTGTGTAGTGGGGTGCAGGGGAGTTCCATGGTTTAGACCCAGTGACAGTGAAGGAACGGCGAGATATTTCCCAGTCGGGGTGGGGTGTGACAGGGAGGGGAACCTGCGGGTGGTGGTGTCCCTCGGTGGGAGAGGTGGTGGGTTTGGGAGGTGCTGTCAGAGTAGCCTGGGCGAGTAACCGCGGGGCGTTGTGTAGACGGTGCACACTGCAGCCACTGTGCGCCGGTGGTGGAGGGAGGGAGTGTTTGGGGGGGGTGGATGGGGTGCCGATCGAGCGGCCTGCTTTGTCCTGGACGGTGTCGAGCTCCTCGAGGGTTGTTGGTGCCGCACTCACCCAGGCCAGTGGGGAGTGTCCCGTCACACTCCCGACCTGTGCCGTGTCGATGGGGGAACGGCCTCGGGGTGTCAGGAGGTGAGTCCCTCACCACGGGGTCCCCACCCCCTGACCCGCTCCTGTAGACACAGTCTGGGAGTGGGGAGACAAGCTTCAATGCGGTTCCTTGTTCTTAGACAGGAGGATCTGAGACAGGTTTCCCCGGGACAGGGAGATGTCCCATCCCAGACTCACCACCAGGTTGGCTCCAAATCAAAGACCCCACCCACCCGGGACATTCTCCCTTCTCTCCTCTTCCATCGGGTAGAAGATACAGGAGCCTGAGGGCACGTCCCACCAGACTTAAGGACAGCTTCTACCCCACTGTGATGAGACTATTGAATGGTTCCCTTATACAATGAGATGGGCTCTGACCTCACGATCTACCTTGTTGTGACCTTGCACCTTATTGCTCTGCACTTTCTCTGTAGCTGGGACACTTTACTCTGTACTGTTACTGTTTTTACCTGTACTACCTCAATGCACTCTGTACTAACCCGATGTAACTGCACTGTGTAATGAACTGACCTGTACAATCAGTTTGCAAGACAAGTTTATCACTGGACCTCAGTACAAGTGACAATAATAAACCAATACTGGTTATGTTGAGTTCTCCTCCCTCTCCTCCATTGTCACCCAACCCCTCAAGCCTGCCCCACCATCCAATAAGGACACGTTGTCAACCTTCATGTCCCTGCCCACCCTCAGTGACCTATCACCCCTCCGCTTATCGAAAACCGGTCTCCCTCTGCCTTAAAGACATCCAAAGACTCTGCTCTCACCTCCCTTCGGAGAGTTCCAAACACCCACTGCCCTCCAAGAGAAAACATCTCACCCGACCTCCGTCGTAACTGGGCTGCCCCTTATACCTAACCAGTGACACCCTCAGTTCTAGACTTCCCACAGGAGGGAGATCCTCTCCGCTCCCACCCTGTACACACTGCTCGGGATCTTATACTTTAATCCAGCCCCCTCTCCCTCTTCTAAACTCCGGTGGATACAACCCCAACCTCTCCTACCATCGGGCAGGAGGTACAGAAGCCTGAAGTCCCACACCACCAGGTTCAGGAACAGCGACTTCCCTTCAACCATTCGGTTCTTGAACCGACCGGCACAACCCTGATCACTGCCTCAGTACAGCAACACTGGGACCACTTTGCACTACAACGGACTTTGTATTTTTTGTTCTAATTATATTTTCTTGTAAAATTTGTGTATAGTTTATGTGTTCTTGTGAATGCTGCTTATCTGATGCTCTGTGCCTGTGATGATGCTGCAAGTAAGTTTTTCACTGCACCTGTACACACATGAACTTGTGCATCTGACAATAAACTCGACCTTGACTTTGACTCTTAAGACGACTGACCCATTCCAGGCACCAGTCCAGTAAACTGACTCTTCTGGAGTTGGGGATAAGCCAGACTGTGTACGGAGGGGAAGATTTCTGCCAGATCAGGGAGTGTGGGGGAATTATTGCGTCCAACCTGTATGGAAAAGCCTGAAAGCACGTACCACCTGGCTCAAGGACAGCTTTTATCCCACTGTTATAAGACTATTGAAGAATTCCCTTGAACAATAAACTGGACGTTTGACCTCACAATCTACCTCGTTATGGCCTTGCACCTTATTGTCTGCCTGCACTGCACTTTCTCTGTAACTGTAACACTTTATTCTGCATTCTGTTATTGTTTTCCCTTGTACTACCTCAATGCACTGTGTAATGAAATGATCTGTACGGATGGCATGCAAAACAAAGTTTTTCACTGTACCTCAGTACACGTGACAATAATAAACCAAGAAAGCAAATCTCCGACTTGTAAAATTTCAGGGTTGTCCTGCATCAGGTTGAACTTGCTTTCCCAAGGCGGATTGAAGCATCCCCCTCCCCAGCAAACCACCGGACCCCGCTGGAAGGGTCTCCCTCCCCTCAGGCTGAACCCCCCTGCACACTCACCTGATTTCACTGCAGAGGACGCAGCGATTCGGGAAGGTCTTCCCGCTCGAGTCGCAAATGGGGGAGTATTCCCTGGTGCAGAAAGGGGTGTCCCGATAATCTTCGCAGTTTGGCTGCAGGACGAGGAGGTCAGCAGTGAAACCCCCTGCCGCCCGACTCAATGCCTGCTTCCCGTGTACCCACCCACTCTGCAAACACTCAGCAGGTCGGGCAGCCTCTGAGAGGGAGAAAAAGGGGCAAATCTCTGATAGGGAGGGACCATATTAGTTAATGTAGCAGTTCAAATTAATCTTACCTGCACATTACAGCACTTGGTCTCTCCTTATCAGAGATGTTCTCCCCATCCCTGCTCCCCCACCCGGAAAACTAACGTCCCGTCTCCTCTGTTTTGACGGAGGGTCCCAGACCTGTTTCTCTCTCAGGGGCTGCCCGACCCCCCCGAAACATCAACCTCTCCTCCCTCTGCAGGAACTGACTTACCTGCTGTGTGTTTCTGACGTGTTCTGTACTATAATCCGTGTGTGAATCTGTGGAACTCGTGGCCACCGAGGGCAGTGGCGGCCATGTCATTGGGCGTATTTAAAGCAGAGATGGACAGACACTTGATCGGTGAGGGGGTTCAGGGTTCCAAGGAGGATGGGGTTGAAAAGTAAATCAGCCACGATCGAATGGCGGAGCAGACTCAATGGGCCAAATGGCCTAATTCTGCCCCTACATCTTAAGGTCTTCTGGACATTAATCCCTCTTGGTTCCCTTCTGAAGGACCTGATTGTCTCTTGGTGTTGACAATAAGTTCCAGGGAGCTCCTCTCTGCACTGTAAGAAGACAGCCAGAGTCTTTTCCCCAGGGTACAAACGTCAACACACCACAGGACGTGCTTTTTAGGTTGGGAAGGTTTAGAGGCGACGCGAGGGGCAAGTGTTTGACGCAGAGAGGGGCAGGTGCCTGGAGTGGGTCACCAGGGGTAGTGGCGGAAGCAGGCAGTTTGGTGGAGTTTTTTAGATGTATAGAGACCTCAGTTTCCGTCTGGGAACCTTGCAGCCTAACGGCATGAACGTTGAATTCTCCCACTTTAGGTCATCCCCACCCCCCTTCCCCACCCCTACCCACCACCACCACTGTGCTTCTTCTCTTCCTGCCTTTCCCAGACTACCTGTGACCCCTCCCCTGGTGGATCTGCTCTCCCCTCCTCCCCCACACCAGCCCATCACTGTCTCTTACCTGCATCTACCTATCGCCCACCCTGCGCCCACCCCGCCTCCCCTCTTCTGTCCACCTATCACTGCTCTGCTTTCCCCTCCTGTATATTGGGTTTCCCCTTTTCCTAGCTTCAGTCCTGAAGAAGGGTCCTGCCCTGAAACGTTGACCGCCTGCTTTTCTCCACAGATGCTGCCTGGCCTGCTGAGTCCCTCCGGCATCATCTAGATGCCAGCATTTTCAGTCCTTCATTTCTCTTGAACCTGAGGGGAACGGAGGGACGTGGATGATACGCAGGAGGAGGACATTTAGTATATTTGGCGTCAAGATCGGCACGACATTGTGGGCCGTATATCCCGTCCAGGGCTGGACTGTTCTATGTTCTATGTTAAAGGTTTCACTTCTGGGATCCTTTAACACAGAACATTTAAGGTGAGAGGGGAAAGATTTAAAGGGGCAGGTTTTCCACACACGGGGTGGTGGGTATGTGGAACGAGCTGCCAGAGGAAGTGGGAGAGGTGGGGACAGTTACACTTAAAAATGACCAGGTCCACTTTTTAAGTTTAAGCTTTCATTTTTAAGCTTACACAAAAATAAAAGCTCCAGGTCCAGGAGCTTTCCATCCCTCTAGGAAAGCTTTAGAGGGATATGGGCCAAACGGGACTGGCTTGGATGGGCGCCTTGGTCGGCAGGGACCGGTTGGGCAGAAGGGCCTGTTTCCGTGCTCTGTGCCTCTTCCAACTCTGCCCGGAATTTAAAATCTGCCCCTCTCCCCTCAGTTCACCCCTCCCACAACCGCACCCCCCACCCCCACCCACCAAACCCTACCTCACCTTGTTGCCACGGAGAAGTTTCATCTCGGTTAGGTCTGAAACAGGAGAAGAGAGAAGTGAGGTGTTGGTTGGCGGACATTCCACAGGCAGCAGGAACGAGGTCGCAGCTGGAGGCAACCCGGGGTTCGCGGGAGGAACTCGGCAGGTCGAGCAGCGTCTGTGGGGAGCAACAGTTCAAAACCCTGGGTCAGGACTGAGGGTGGAGAGGGGAGGTGGGCAGTATAGAGAGGAGAGGGGAGGGTGAGACAGGAGGAGGCCATCCGGCCCGTTGAACCTGCTCTGCCATTCAATAAGATCATGGCTGATCTGGCCGTGGACTCAGCTCCATCTACCTGTCTTTCCCCATAAACCTTAATTCCCCTACTATGCAACAATCTAACTGTGTCTTAAATATATTTAATGAGGTAGCCTCTACTGCTTCCCTGGGCAGAGAATTCCTCGGATTCACTACCCTCTGGGAAAAGCAGTTTCTCCTCATCTCCATCCTAAATCTATACCTCCGAATCTTGAGGGTATGTCCCCTAGTTCTAGTCTCACCTACCAGTGGAAACAACCTTCCTGCCTCTATCTTATGTATCTCTTTTCATTATTTTATATATTTCTATAAGATCCCCTCTCATTCTTCTGAATTCCAGCGAGTATAGTCCCAGGCAACTCAATCTCTCCTCATAGACTAACCCCCTCATCTCCGGAATCAACCTGATAAGCCTCCTCTGCACCGCCTCCAAAGCCAGTATATCTTTCCTCAAGTAAGGAGACCAGAACTGCAGGCAGTACTCCAGGTGCGGCCTCACCAGTACCCTGTACAGTTGCAGCATCACCTCCCTGCTCTGAAATTCAATCCCTCCGGCAATGAAGGCCAACGTTCCATTTGTCTTCTTGATAACCTGTTGCACCTGCACAACAACCTTCTGCGATTCGTGCACAAGCACTCCCAGGTCCCTCTGCACAACAGCACGCTGCAATCTTTCACCATTTAAATAATAATCTGATCTTCTATTTTTCCTTCCAAAGTGGATGACCTCACATTTACCAACATCGTACTCCATCTACCAGACCCTTGCCCACTCACTTAACCTATCTACATCTCTCTGCAGACTCTCCACATCCTCTGCACAATTTACTTTTCCACTCAATTTAGTGTCGTCAGAGACGGGGGCCGGAAGGGATTGGTGGACTGAGGTGGGGGTGGAGGTTGATGGGCAGGTAGAGCCAGGTAGGGGAGGGGAGGAGGGGAGTGGGATCAGAATCACAGTCAGGTTTATTATCACCGACTTAGATGATGTGAACTGTGTTGTTTTGTGGCAGCAGTACAGTGCAAGACATAAAGTTACTCTAAGTTACAAAATGTTGTGTAACTTAGAGCCCACGATGTTGTGCTGACATTTTATCCTGCTCTAAGATCTATCTAACCCTTCCCTCCCACATAGCCCCCCTTTTCTCTATCATTCATGTGGCTATCGAAGAGTCTCTTAAATGTCCCTAATGTATCTGCCCTCACGACCTCTGCCGGCAGTGCGTTCCACACACCCACCACTCTCTGTGTAAAGAACTTACCCCTGACGTCCCCCTTATACCTTCCTCCAATGATGCCCCCTCGTGTTAGCCATTGTCGCCCTGGGAAAAAGTCTCTGACTGTCCACTCGATCTATGCCTCTTATCATCTTGTACACCTCTATCAGGTCACCTCTCAGCCTCCTTCTCTCCAAAGAGAAAAGCCCCAGCTCACTCAACCTATCCTCATAAGACATGCTCTCCAATCCAGGCAGCATCCTGGTAAATCTCCCCTAAAGAAACACGGAAAATCTCAGAAACACTCAGCAGGTCAGGCAGCCTCTGCAGAAAGAGAAACAGGGTCAGGACTTCACGTTGATGAGCTATCGACAATGTGAAAGTCACCAGGCAGCAGGGCAGGAACCTGGCGGAGTTAATTTTAACCGAGGAGCGATGTGTGTGCTTGGCAACCGTGAGACTTGTCAGCGTTTAGTGGAACAGATCCCAATGCAGAGACCGATAACTCACCCACAGACCCAAGGAGGACGGTGGCAGCGATGAACAGCAGTCCCATGTTTCTTGTGGAGCTCCTGGGCTGGAGATGTGATGGCACAAGGGTTCGTCTGCTCTGCGGCTTCTGTTGACCGTGTTCCTGTTTGTGACCTCACAACCCACGGTTACGGGGACGCAGGGTTATCAACGGGACAGGCCAATCACAGGGGAACTCTGGTCACCGGGAGGCTTTCGATCAGACTGTGAGCTCAGCTCCACTTACGCACTCACAGAGCCCCAGATAACCCTTGACTCCCCTCTAGAGTGAAGATCTGCCCAATGTACTTCACCCAGAGGGTGGTCTGTACATGGAACGAGCTGCCAGAGGAGGTGGTTGAGGCAGGTACATTAACAACATTTAAAAGACACTCAGACAGGTCCATGGATGGGAAAGGTTTAAGAGGGATATGGGCCAAATGGGACTGGCTTGGATGGGAATTGTGGTCGGCATGGACCGGTTGGGCCAAAGGGCCTGTTTGCGTGCTGTGTGAGTCTGTGAGACCACTGCCCCGTCCCTGATAGATCTGAATCCCTGCTGACTGTCGCTCAGCAATCCTACACCGATCCCGTACCATTCCTCGCTCACTCCCACCAGCTCCCCCCGGATTCTACCCCTCACCCACACACCAGGGGGGCAATTTACAGTGGCCACAGACACGTCGTTGGGATCTGAGCACTCGGGGGAAACTGGTCGGTGTGGTGTACAGTGAGTGTGGAGTACAGTCGGTGCGGTGTACAGTTGGTGTGATATACAGTTGGTGTGGTGTACAGAGGGTGTGGTGTGCTGTGGGTGTGGAATACAGTCAGTGTAGAGTACAGTCGGTGTAGTGTACAGTGGGTGTGGTGTACAGTCGGTGTGGTGTAGTCGGTGTGGTGTACAGTGGGTGTGGAGTACAGTCGGTGTGGAGTACAGTCGGTGTGGTGTACAGGGGGTGTGGAGTACAGTCAGTGTGGTGTACAGCGGGTGTGGAGTACAGTCGGTGTGGTGTACAGTGGGTGTGGAGTACAGTCGGTGTGGTGTACAGTTGGTGTGGTGTACAGTCGGTGTGGTGTACAGTCAGTGCGGTGTACAATCGACAGCCTCTGTCACAGGAAACACCCTCTTGACCTCCAGCAGGCCCATCCTGGCAGCCCGTAGGCCCCAGCACAGTCTGATCCTGAGCATCCCCGGGGCACAGGTGCCGGTGATAAATTCCTCGCTGGATCATCGCTCCGTGACTGCGGATCCGGCCAGGTGTTCCTCGGCTGGTGGATCACAGAGGCATCCGTCTGTTGCAAGAGGGGAAGCCTGAGCTGCTGTGAGCTGCAGGCCGTGAGCCGTGACTCTGGGGAACAGGATGTCCTCCCGTATAAATGTTCGGTGCCACCCACGGCCTCCCCCAACTGCAGTCAGTGCCAGTGCCATGGGCCACGGCTGTACACTCACTGCCTTCCTCCTCCTTGCATCGACCGGTGAGTTTGGTTCAATCCGCAAATTCCCGTTTAATTTCTGCTGAACGAGCCTCCTCCCCAAAGTCCCTCAAACCTGATTGAATCGTTAAACGGTTCCGGGCTGCTTCCTCACAGCTGTTCAATCCTGACCTCCGGCGCTGTGTGCGTGTGTGTGCGCGTGTGTGTGCGTGTGCATGTGTGTGCGCGCATGTGTGTGTACCTGTGTGTGCGTGTGTGTGTGTGTACCTGTGTGCATGTGTGTGTGCGTGTGCGAGTGTGCGTGTGTGTGCACGTGTGTGTGTGTGTGCACATGTGTGCATGCATGTGTATGGCTGTGTGTGCGTGTGCTCGTGTGCATGTGTGTGTGTGCATGTGTGCATGCATGTGTGTGTGTGAGTGTGCGTGTGTGTGTGTGCGTGCATGTGTGTGTGTGTGTGAGTGTGCGTGTGTGTGTGTGCATGCATGTGTGTGTGTGTGTGTGTGTGTGTGTGTGTATGTGTGTGTGTGTGTGTGTGTGTGTGTGTAGTTTGCACACTCCCCCTGTGACCGCGTGGGTTTCCCCCGGGTGCTCCAGTTCCCTCCCACATCCCAACGATGTGCGGGGTCGGTGGGCTAATTGCCCCCAGTGTGTGGGTGAGGGGTAGAATCTTTGAGGGGGATGTGGGGTGGGGGGGAGAAGAAATCACAGGAAAGTTAGTGAGGGAACGGGTCAGCGTTAACATGAGGGGCCAAATGTTCCCCTACAATGTCGAGAGGAAATATGGCACGTCAGGCTGCTCCTGCCAGAAGCTGTTCGATTTTTCCTTCGCTCTGTGAGTCCTGCAGATCCTCTGGGAATCTTGTTGGTGGGGAGGAGCTTTACAGTTAGCAGCGACTGGGAACGTTGTCTGCATGCAATCGCACAGCCGGCGCCAAGCCGAGACAGACTCCAGAGGACGGCCACATTTATGGATGGAGGGGGTGCAGAGGAGGTTTTCTGGGGTGTTGCCTGGATTGGAGGACTTTACTTCTGGGGAGAGACGGGACAGGCCGGGACTGTTTTTCCCTGGAGCGAAGGAGGCTGAGGTGTGACCCGATAGAGGGATATGAGAGGCAGAGTCTTTTTCCCATGGGAGGGCGATCAAAGACAGGGTGTGGGTTTAAGGTGAGAGGAAGGAGGTTGAAAGGAGATTTGAGGGGCAAGTTTTTTGCACAGGGAGTGGTTAATAGCTGCAATGAGGTGGAAAGAGTTACTCAGTTCAAGTAAGCAAGGTATAGCAGGACACAGTCCTAATAGAACTTTTATCACTGAAGTCGATAGGGAGGCAAAGAAGGCATTCGGTGTGCTTGCCTTCATTAGTCGAGGCACTGAGTTCAAGAGTCAGGAAGTTACGGTGCAGCTTTATAAAACTCTGGTCAGGCCGCATCTGGAGTATTGCATTCAGTTCTGGTCGCCCCGTTACAGGAAGGGTGTGGGCGGCTCTGGAGAGGGTGCAGAGGAGGTTCACCAGGATGCTGCCTGGATTAGAGGGCATGAGCTATAAGGAGAGGTTGGATGGACTTGGATTGTTTTCTCTGGAGCGTCGGAGGCTGAGGGGAGACCTGATGGAGGTTTATAAGATTGTGAGAGGCACAGATAGGGTAGACAGCCGGTATCTTTCTCCCCGGGGTCGAAATGTCCAATACTAGAGGGTGTGCATTTAAGATGGCGGGGGGGGGGAGTTCAAAGGAGATGTGCGGGGCAGGTTTTTTTACACAGAGAGCGGTGGGTGCCTGGAACGTGCTGCCAGGGGTGGGGGTGGAGGCAGATACGATAGAGGGGTTTAAGAGGCTCTTAGACAGGCACATGGATGTGCAGAGAACGGAGGGATGTGGGCATTGTGCAGACAGAAGGGATTAGGTGTCAATGGTTTAATACGTTCAGTACAACATGGTGGGCTGAAGGGCCTGTCCCTCTGCTGTTCTAAACCTGCCCAATCTCTCGCCGATGGAATATTTGGGAATGAAACGTCAAAGTCACATTGGTAACATTTTCTTTTAATGATTAATTTTCTGGAGAAGGTCGTTACTGGGATTGAGTTTTTGTTCTTTTATTCCCTCCCCTGGAGCTAACAGAACATAATCCCACGTGTAATGCGGGCAAGTGGGACGTACAGATGCACAGAGAGGTCGGCATGGACAGATTGGGCCGAAGGGCCTGGTTCTGTGATGTACAGCTCTGTGACTCTGTGTGACAAAGGGAGGTGCAGGTCCCTCTCTGCTGAAGGTCCCAGCAGGGGCCACGTGTGTGGAAGGTTCTCGTTCCTTGCCTTGTCCTGCAGTGTGGAATACAATGCTCTCCCCCTCCCCCTCCCACCCCTCCTCCTCCCTCTCCCCCTCCCCTACCTCTCCCCCTCCCTCTCTCCCTCCCTCTCCCTCTCTCCGGCACACGATGACCCTGGGGAAAATCTGGCCCAGGAAACTCCCAGAGGTTGGGACTGAAGCCCATCCCTTCCCCTGCTGGGAACCATTACTGGCGTCCGCTGGTAAAGCAGATGGGCTGCGGATTCCCCTGTCGTAGCTGAGGGAGAAACCAAGGGCTGCCATCCAACCTCTTGCCCGGGGTCAGCCTGTTGTCCCCCCCCAGGCCTGGAACCTCATCAGCCCAGACGAAGAGTCTCGACCCGAAATATCAACTGTCCACTCCCCTCCACAGATGCTGCCTGACCCACTGAGGTCCTCCAGCACCTTTTGTGTTGCTCCAGATTCCAGCATCTGAAGTCTCTCTCGTGTCTGCAGTAATTTCGTGACCCAGATTAGAGAATTTTATTAATTGACCATAATAAAAACACAGAGTTCCTTGTTCTCTGCTGAAATATCTTTAGTTGAGCTCAAGGGTAAAGAACAAACATCAGCTCATCTTCTACCTGAACATGATCTACCCTTGGATCTCAACATGGAATCCAGTCATTTCAGATAACCAACCGTTCCTGTTCGTGTCTGGAACATTACCTCTGATTTTCTCTCCCCGCAGATCGCCTCGAACCTTCCTCCTTCAGTTCCTTTCACTTTTTCCCCCCTTCAACATTTTTAAAGTCATTGAAAGTCCAAAAAAAAACCCTGCAGATGCTCCAAGTCTGAGATAAAAGGCAGGAACTACTGGGAAGACGTTCTTCTCTCTCCGCAGATGCTGCCTGATCCCAGCTTTTCCGGTTTTTATTTTTAATTACCCTGACAACGCAGGTCTGCGGCCAATCGCAGGTATTACCCGCCCCCCCCAGCCACCTTTCCCCTGAAACGTGACACGCCTGTCTCCGCTCCCTCCCAGTTCCGCTGAGGGGCTTCTCTCCCCACTGATGCTGCCTGACCTGCTGAGTGCTTGGACGTAATGAGCCTACTATACGGCATGGAGTCACACGGCATGGAAACAGGCCCTTCGGCCCAACTGGTCCGTGCCGACTGAGATTCCCATCTATAGAACATAGAAAACTACAGCACAGTACAGGCCCTTCAGCCCACAACGTTGTGCCGACATTTTATCCTGCTCTAAGATCTAAGCCAGTCCCCTTTGCCTGCATTTGGCCCGTATCCCTCTAAACCTTTCCTATCCGCATACCTGTCCAAATGTCTCTTAACCGTTGTAGTTGTACTCACCTGCATCACCCTCTGTGAAAAACTTGCCCCTCTAAATCTTTCCCCTCTCACCTTAAACCTGTGCCCTCTAGATTTAGACTCCCCTACCCTGGGGAAAAGTCTGTGACCATTCACCCTATCTATACCCCTAATGATTTATAAACCTCTATAAGGTCACCCCTCAGCCTCCTTCGCTCCAGGGAAAACAGTCCCGGCCTGTCTTCTGTCTCCTTATAACTCCAGCCCTCCAGTCCCGGGAACGTTCCCGTGAATCTTTTCCGCCCCATCCCCAGCTTTGTCACATGCCTGAATCACATTTTAGACCCTGCAGTCAAAAGTCACTGTCACGCAATCCGCAAATTGTCACAGCTTGGGACGCAGCAGTTTTTGGAACTGTGTGTGTTGGGGGTGGAGGGGGGGAACGAACTCTTCCTGTGCAGCGGGCGTAGGGGTAATCGAGGTACAGCTTCCTGCAGTCACCACGTCGCCTGTAACCAGCCGTGTACTTTCTCTGTTTCAGAGCTGTCAGCTGCTCGATTTTACACTCCTGGGACCTCAGAAGAGGAGGTGAGATGACAGGGTACTAGCGAGCGATTTAAAACACTTCGGGGCGGTGAGGGAGGCGTTCGTCATGTTGGCCTTCATCGGTCAGGGCACTGAGAGCAGGAGTCGGGACATCATGAGTGTAGCGGTTAGCGTGATGCTATTACAGCGCCAGCGACCCCGGTTCGATTCCGGCCGCTGTCTGTAAGGAGTTTGTATGTTCTCCCCGTGTCTGCGTGGGTTTCCTCCGGGTGCTCCGGTTTCTTCCCACATTCCAAAGACGTAGGGGTTGGGAAGTTGTGGGCGTGCTATGTTGGCGCCGGAAGCGCCAATGGTGACATTTGTGGGCTGCCCCCAGAACACTCTACGCAAAAGATGCATTTCACTGTGTGTTTCAATGTACAGGTGACTCATAAAGAGATCTCATCTTATCATGTTGCAACTGTACAAGACGTTAGAGAGACCACACCAGGAGAATTGTGCGCAGTTCTGGTCACCCAGCTACAGGAAGGGTGTCATTAAGCTGGAGAGGGGGCAGAAATGATTCACGGGGACGTTACGGGGACCGGAGGGCTGGAGTTATAAGGAGAGACCGGACAGGCTGGAACTGTTTTCCCTGGAGCGACGGAGGCTGAGGAGTGACCTGAAAGAGGTTTATAAAATCAGGAGGGGCATAGATAAGGTGGATGGACACAGTCTTTTCCCCAGGGGAGGGGAGCCTAAAACTAGAGGGCATGGGTTTAGGGTGAGAGGGGAGAGATTTAGAGGGGCCAGTTTTTCACTCAGAGGGTGGTGAGTGTGTGGAACGAGCTGCCAGAGGAAGTAGGTGAGGCAGGGACAATTACAACGTTTAAAAGACACTTGGACAGGTACACGGATAGGAAAAGTTCAGAGGGAAGTGGGCCAAACATGGGCAAGTGGGGCTGGCTCAGATAGGCCCCTTGGTCAGCATGGACGAGTTGGGCCAAAGAGCCTGTTTTCGTGCTGTGTGACTCTCAGAGTTCCCTCCCATAGCCTACTGATCTAATTCCCTGCAGCCGGACTGTGAGGATTTCCCGGATTTGCCGGTCTGTCCGATGTTCACCAAGAGAATCTGCGGCACAGATGGTGTGACTTACATCAACCGGTGCAACCTGTGCCTCTACAACTGGTGAGTGACAGGCTGCTCGTCGGTGAACGTCAGGAACAGCACGGGGAAGGGGACTGGGGCCAAATGGTCTCTCAGGTCCTTAACACTGGGAGGCCAGCTCCGGGGGTGTGAGGAGAGGCAGGGAGGGAGAGGGAGGTGGGAGAGGGGAGAGAGAGGCAGGGAGGGAGAGAGAGGCGGGCAGGGAGAGGAAGGGTTGGAAGGGAGGGGAGAGAGAGTGGGGAGGGAGGGAGTGGCAGGGTCATAAAAAGAATAACGAGGAGGTGTTCATGGGTTCATGGACCGTTCAGAAATCTGATGGCGGAGGGGAAGAAGCTGTTCCTGAATCGTTGAGTGTGGGTCTTCAGGCTCCTCCCTGATGGTAGTAATGAGAAGAGGGCATGTTCCAGATGGTGAGGGTCCTCAGTGATGGATGCCGCTTTCTTGAGGCACCGTCTCTTGAGGATGTCCTCGATGGTGGGGAGGGTTGTGCCCGTGATGGAGCTGGCTGAGTCTACAACCCTCTGCAGCCCCTCGTGATCCTGAGCATCGGAGCCTCCAGACCAGGTAGTGATGCAACCAGTCAGGATAATGAAACTGGTTCACATGACATGGAAGGCCATTCACCCCATCATATCCATGTCAGCTCACGTGACCCCGTGGGTTTCCCCCGGGTGCTCCGGTTCCCTCCCAAACCCCAACGACGTGCGGAGTCAGTGGGTTAACTGACCACTGTCAATCGCCCCATCACCCCCCCCCCCCAGTGTGTGGGCGGGGGGTGGAATCTGGGGGGAGTTGATGGGAATGTGGGGAGAATAAAATGGGATAGGTGTAAGTGGGTGGCTGGTGGCTGGCATGGACTCGATGGGCCGAAGGGCCTGTTTCCGTGCTGTACCACGCTGTGAATCCCATCCCCTGACCAGAACAGCCTTCCCTCTGTAAATCCACAGGGACCGTACGGTTATTTGCGTCCCAGAGTTCAGGAACAAGTTGACGAGCTGTTGTACGGAGTGGCCATTACCTTTATAACTTTCTCTTCTTCCTCAGGCTGAATGGAGCCCGGGTTAAAATCAAATACAACGGGCTATGTGTGAGGCCGGATCAAGATGAAGAAAGTTACTGACCGGGGTGGGTGAGAGGAGGGGTCGTGGACGAGTCCGTGGAGAAATGGCTGTCTTGGTTTGAATAAACGTGACTTAACCTGGAGATTGTGTATTGGTGTGTTTCTGAGGGTGCTGGTGTGTTCCTGAGGTGCTGGTGTGTTACTGGGGGTGCTGGTGTGTTCCTGGGACTGCTGGTGAAACTGGGGGTGTTGGTGTGTTACTGGGGGTGCTGGTGAAACTAGGTACAGACTGGGGGGTCTGATTGAGCTTTGGACCTGGTTAATCTCGGGGTTTTAGTTAAGACGAGGGCCTGGTTAAACTGTGTACCTGGTTAAGTCGGCGGTTTTGGTTTAGCTGGGGTTTCTGGTTAAGGTGGGGGTCCTGGTTAAACTGGGACCCGGTTAAGCTGGGACCTGGTTAAACTTGGAGCCAGGACTGGGTTAAACATTGGAGCCTCCATACCAGGCGGTGATGCAACCAGTCAGAATGGTCTCCACCGTACATCTGTAGAAATTTGCAAGAGTCTTTGGTGATGGACCGAATCTCCTCAAACTCCTAAGTAGAGCCACTGGCGTGACTTCTATGTGATTGCTTCAATGTGTTGGGCCCGGGATAGATCCTCCGAGATGTTAACACCAAGAACTTAAAGCTGCTCACCCTTTCCACCGCTGACCCCTCAATGAGGACTGGTGTGTGTTCTCCCGACTTCCCCTTCCTGAAGACCACAGTCAGTTCCTTGGTCTTGCTGAGGTTGAGCGCGAGGTCGTTGTTGAAACACCACTCAACCAGCCGATCTATCTCACCCCTGTACGCCTCCTCGTCACCATCTGAGATTCTGCCAACAACAGTGGTGTCATCGGATGAATTTATAGATGGCGTTTGAGCTGTGCCTAGCTACACAGTCATGAGTGTAGAGCAGCAGGCTAAGCATTGTGACAATAATTAACCAATTCCAATTCCTCCTCTTTTAGGTCAAAATGTGTTCAATCACTTGGTTTTAGTTGAGATGGTGGGATTTGAATTCGTCTCTAGTCCATACCCTGCCTACCAGACCAACAACTTAACCACTACACCACAGTGCCCACAGTGCCAAGCTCTAGGTGACTGGTGACCACAAGGGTGAGGCTGGCAATGGTGGTGCCAGTGGATGCCAAGGGCAGGTGGTTAGACCTCCCTACTTGGAGATGGTCATTGCCGGCATCTCAATGTGCTGATTTTTTTCTTTGCTCGGACTCTGCCTGTTACTGGGTGCTAAGAGGCACAGAGCTGTGGACCTCCCATCTCAGTGAGCGGGGAACTGGCTGGAAACCCATCCCGTCGGGGAACACCCAACTCCCAACACCACCCACCCAACCGTGGCAAAACTAGACACACTGACACTGTCCTATCCGACCCATCACAACGTCTTTGCAAAACTCTGGATCTAGTCACTCATTTATCGCAGGAACGAGGATATTGTAACCGGTAACAGGATGAGTGGCTGCATAAATACAGGATTTTTCAGCCAGCATCTAGCAGATCAAGAGGATGAGTCTCCAGCTAATCCTTGCTGCAACCGTTACTCTTTCTTTCGTCAGTAAGTGGGGTGTACACTGATCATCCACTGTGCGGTCTGTGTGCTGGGGGTGGGAGTACACGTTCAGTTCTGATGCCAGCTTCGCAGCATGGTAAAGGATCATCCCCAGTTTCAAGGTGGACAGGGTTACCATGCATTAGGGTTAAGGTTAGAATTAGCATTAGGGTTTGACCTGGACTGTGTTGGGGGTGAGTCCTGGACTGTGTTGGGGTGAGTCCTGGACTGTGTTGGGGGTTACACCTGGACTGCGTTGGGGTGAGACCCAGACTGTGTTGGGGGTTAGACCCGGACTGTGTTGGGGGTTAGACCCGGACTGTGTTAGGGGGTTAGTCCTGGACTGTGTTGGGGGTTACACCTGGACTGTATTGGGGGTTAGACCCGGACTGTGTTGGGGGTGAGTCCTGGACTGTGTTGGGGGTGAGTCCTGGACTGTGTTGGGGGTTACGTCTGGACTGTGTTGGGGGTTAGACCCGGACTGTGTTGGGGGTGAGTCCTGGACTGTGTTGGGGGTTACACCTGGACTGTGTTGGGGGTGAGTCCTGGACTGTGTTGGGGGTTACACCTGGACTGTGTTGGGGGTGAGTCCTGGACTGTATTGGGGGTGAGTCCTGGACTGTGTTGGGGGTGAGTCCTGGACTGTGTTGGGGTGAGGGGGTCAGGTTGGGTGCAGCAGACACCTGCCCCTCCTGTGTTTGTTCTCCTTCCCCCCCCCACTGCAGACTGCCACCCCGATCCAGCCCCATCTTTGTTCACTTTGCCCCATTCCACCCTGATAGGGGGGCTGTTCTCCCTGGTCAACGGGACAATATTCCCTCCTGGAACCTTCAGATTTTTGGGGTTCTGAGAGTTTTTTGGTTATTATGTAAACTGTGCTCTGGTTCCTGGGGGTTTCGATCATTTGGATCCTAGGTAGGGCCAGTGTCAAACCAGCAACAGGACATTCGGCCCGACTGTTCCATACTTGCCCCCGTTCCCCAACCAACCTCCTCCCCCATCTTCCCTCCTGTCCTTGCACAATTGCCCCTTGACCCCTCCTCTGCATTCAACATCCTCAGCCCCCTCCCAGTGCTGCCTCTGCGATGGGGCTTCCTCCCAGATTCCCATCGGGATTTATCTGCTACTCTGTTCGATCCATAGCTTCTGGGACTTGGCAATGTGGATGGAAACTCCTCCGGGTCAAATCCTACCAAACCCCACCCTCTGTCGTATACAGATCCTCAGCCTCCAGAGGAGCTGGGATTGGGGATCGGGACTCTGATCTGAATTCCCAGCCACCACAAAGGAAAACACATGGATTGGAAACACGTGACCCGCTGGAGGAACGGAGCGGGTCGAGCAGCATCTGTGGGGGGAGAGGAATTATCAACGTTCTGGGACTGATGCAGGGTTTCAACCCAAAACGTCGACAATTCCTCTCCCACCACAGACGCCGCCCGACCCGCTGAGGTCCTCCAGCGGATTGGGTGTTGCTCCAGATTCCAGTATCTGCCGTCTCCGGTGTCTCCAGATGGATCAACAGTTTGGAAATCTCCTCGGAGAGGGCAGGGTCAGGGAAAAGTTAATGGTAATTGGTTTATTATTGTCAAAGTGAAAAGCTTTCGTTTGCATGCCATCCATACAGATCATTCCATACATCGGTACATCGAGGTAGTACAAGGGAAAACGATAACAGAATGCAGAATAAAGTGTTACAGTTACAGAGAAAGTGCAGTGCAGGCAGACAATAAGGTGCAAGGGCCACAACGAGGTAGACTGGGAGATCAAGAGTTCATCTTTAATGTATGAGAGTCCGTTTAAGGGTCTGATAACATTGGGATAGAAGCTATCCTTGAGCCTGGTGGTATTGGTCTTGGTTTATTATTGTCACTTGTACCGAGGTACAGTGAAAAACTTGTCTTGGGCACCCCGATCGTACAGGTCAATTCATTACACAGTGCAGTTACATTGGGTTAGTACAGAGTGCATTGATGTAGTACAGGTAAAAACAATAACTACAGAGTAAAGTGTCACAGCTACAGAGAAAGTGCAGTGCAATAAGGTGCAAGGTCACAACAAGGTAGATCGTGAGGTCAGAGTCCATCTCATTGTATAAGGGAACCGTTCAATAGTCTTATCACAGTGGGGTAGAAGCTGTCCTTGAGTCTGGTGGTACGTGCCCTCAGGCTCCTGTATCTTCTACCCGATGGAAGAGGAGAGAAGAGAGAATGACCCGGGTGGGTGGGGTCTTTGATTATGCTGGCTGCTTCACCAAGGCAGCGAGAGGTAAAGACAGAGTCCAAGGAGGGGAGGCTGGTGTCCGTGATGCACTGGGCTGTGTCCACAACTCTCTGCAGTTTCTTGCGGCCCTGGGCAGAGCAGTTGCCGTGCTAAGCCATGATACATCCGGATAGGGCGGTGATGGGGCCTTGGTGACCTCTCGTTGCTGAGACGGGTCACAAGGTGGAGGATTTGTGCAGGTAACAACCTCTCCCTTCTGTTCTCTTCCAGATCTGTCCTGGACTAAAATGGTGAGTCCGTGGGGTCAGCTGAGGGGTCTTACCCCGAGAGGGATTCCCCTCCCACCCGCCAGGACCCTGCCCCGCCCTCCCCAGCCAGCAGACCCAGAGGGTGGCCGTGGGTCAGCTCTGTGGGTCTGGAGTCACGTAGGGCGTGTGGAGGGGGGCAAGTTCTCCAGGCAATGTCAGTTCCCCATCGGTCAGTGGGAACTAACGGCCTCCCCCCAACCCCACCGTGTGGAGGTCGACCAAAGCATACAGCCCGTCGATCCCGCCGAGCGCTGCTCTCCGAGGATCAGGGTTAGGGTCGGTGGGGGGGTACTGTCCGGACGGTCCGGTGGGGCGCATCTCCCCACAGTCCTCGAGCGGGATCCCGTCGGTTCCTCCCTCGGCCCGATGGCTCCGTGCCCAATGACCTGCTGCTCCCTCCCACGGGAACTGGCCCATCCCTCAGCCCCGGTCTGGGCAACTTAACCCCCCCAAACCCCCATTAACTCCCCCTTTATCTTACACCCAACCCTTCCTATCTCACACCCCCCATTAACCCTCCCTTGTCTTACACCCCCCATTAACACCCTCCCCTTATTTTACACCCTCCCATTAACCCTGCCCCCATACCTTATACCCCCCATTAATCCCCCCTTATCTTACACCCCCCCCCATTAACAAACGGAAGGGTATTAAGGCTCAGCTGAACCCACGGTTGAGTAACGGTCAATTATCGCTGCCGATCCTAGAAGCTGTGGCCCCCTTGCGATGGTAATCCCAGCGTGTTCTGTGCCAAGGAAATCTCAGATATCTGCGTCTGTGGATCCAATGGTCGGACCTATCCCAACAAGTGCATGCTGTGTCTCCACCAGTGGTGAGTCGGGCCGTGTACAGCTCAGCCACACAGGGGCAGTGCCACTTCCTTCCCTCCTGCCCAGGATACCAGCCGAGAACATGGAACACAGGACAGTGCAGCACAGGAGCAGGCCCTTCGGCCCACCACGTCTGTGCTGACTCTGACGCCAAGTTAAACTAAACCTATCCGCCTGCAGACGCCGGAATCTGCAGCAACAAACGGCCTGCTGGAGGAACTCGGCGTCTGTGGGTGCGAGGGAACCGTCAACATTTCGGGTCGAGACCCGATGCCAGAGTCCTGATGTGGGACTTTGAGCCAAACCGTCAACAGTTCCCTTCTCCCCACAGATGCTGCTTGACCCACTGAGTTCCTGCAGCAGATCGCTTGGTGCTTCTACCTGAACATGACCTACATCCCTCCGTTCCCTGCACATCCATGGGCCTGACTATGAGCCTTTTAAACCCGCCTATCGTATCTGCCTCCACCCCTACCCCTGGCAGCCCGTTCCAGGCACCCACCACTCTCTGTGTAAAAAAACCTGCCCCTCACATCTCCTTTAAACTTAAATGCATGTCCTCTAGTATTAGACATTTCCATCCTGGGAACAAGATTCTGACGGTCTACTCTATCTGAGTCCCTCATAATTTTATAAACCTCTATCAGGTCTCCCCTCAATCTCTAATGCTCCAGAGAAAACAACCCAAGTTTCTCCCACCTCTCATAGGCTCATACAGCACGGAAACAGGCCCTTTGGCCCAACTGGTCCATGCTGACCAAGATGCTCCATCCAGGCTAGTCCCATTTGCCTGCGTTTGGTCCACAACCTTCTAAACCTTCCCAGTCCATGTACCTGTCCAACTGTCTTTTGTTATTGTACCTGCCTAACCCACTTCCTCTGGCAGCTCGTTCCATATACTGACCACCCATGGTGTAAAAAAAGTTGCCCCTCAGGTTCCTATTAAATCTCTTCCCTCTCACCTTAAACCTGTGCCCTGTAGTTCTTGATTCCCCAACCCTGGGAAAAAGACTGAGTGCATTCACCCTGTCTATGCCCCTCATGGTTTTGTACACCTCTGTAAGGTCTCCCCTCTGCCTCCTACTCTCCTTATAGCTCATGCCCTCTAATCCAGGCAGCATCCTGGTGAACCTCTTCTGCACCCTCTCCAAAGCCTCCACATCCGTCCTGTAACAGGGTGACTGGAACTGCACATGACTGAGGAGAAATTTCTCCCACGGAAGCCCGTGGTGACGAGTTTCCGAAGGTACAGACGAACTGTGCATTACCACTGTCCCAGTAACAGAAACTCGCCCCACAGAATTCTCAAACCCCTACTGAAAAACCTGAGATGTGGAATAAAAATTCCCTCTTGTGGAATTTAGCTGTTTAAAAAAGACAAAGAAATAGAACCATAGAACATAGAACAGTACAGCACAAGACAGGCCCTTCAGCCCACAATGTTGTGCCGACATTTAAACCACACCTAAGACTATCTAACCCCTTCCTCCCACATATCCATCTATTTTAAATTCGTCCATGTGCTTATCTAGCAATCTCTTGAATTTGACCAATGTACCTGCCTCCACCACTGCCCCAGACAGCGCATTCCATGCCCCAACCACTCTCTGGGTGAAAAACCTCCCACTGATATCTCCCACTTCCCACCCATTACTTTAAAGCCATGCCCTCTTGTATAGAGCATTGGTGCCCTGGGAAAGAGATGCTGGCTCTATCATGGTATACGAAATACCATGATAGAGGCATCTTGTACACCTCTATCATGTATCCCCTCATCCTCCTCCTCTCCAAAGAGTAAAGCCCTAGCTCCCTTAGTCTCTCCTCATAATGCATATTCTCTAAACCAGGCAGCATCCTGGTAAATCTCCTCTGCACCCTTTCCAATGATTCCACATCCTTCCTATAATGAGGCGACCAGAACTGGACACAGTGCTCCAAGTGTGGTCTAACCAGAGTTTTGTAAAGCTGCATCATTACCTCGCAGCTCTTAAACTCGATCCCACAACTTATGAAAGCTAACATCCCGCAAGCTTTCTTAACTACCCTATCCACCTGTGAGGCAACTTTCAGGGATCTGTGGATATGGACCCCCAGATCCCTCTGCTCCTCCACACTGCCCAGAATCCTGCCATTAACCTTGTACTCTGTCTTGGAGAAATAGACACAAACTTTATCTTTTTCAACACACATCTGTTGACATGCGCGAATGATGCGTTGCAGAAAATCGCAATACTGACAGTTTTCGGGGAATGCTACCCCCGGAAAGCTGGGGTCACCTGTGGGAAGAAATGGATTCCTCGCGAGGTTCAGTGTTGGGTGTTGGGACAGACCCGATGGGCTGAATGGCCTTCACCTTCCAGTTTCTATCTCTCTATACCTATTGGGATGTGCCGGTGACTGGGACAATCCCGTCCCTCCCCACCATCCGTTGGAAAATCGCTGGGAATTTCTCCTGCCAATCCGATCTCAGTGACAGAGTCATACAGGAGGGAAACAGGCCCTTCAGCCCAACTCGTTCATGCTGACCAAGATGCCCGCCTCAGCTAGCAAACCATCTGCTGGAGGAACTCAGAGGGTCGAGCAGCATCCATGGGAAAAAGTTGACCCTCAGGTCCCCTTTAAATCTCTCCCCTTTCACCTTAAACCTGTGCCCTCTAGTTTTAGACTCCCCACTACCCTGGGGAGAATTCTGTGACCCTCCACCTTATCGATGCCCCTCATGGTTTTATAAACCTCTATAAGGTCACCCCTCAGCCTCCTTCGCTCCAGGGAAAACAGTCCCGGCCTGTCCGGCCTCTCCTTATAACTCGAGCCCTCCAGTCCCGGGAAGTGGGGAAGTTCAGGAGCTGTGGGGAGAGTGGAAGCAGAGTTGATCCCGGCTTTCCGAAGGGAATGGGATTGATATTTGCCAGGCTGTTGGAGGAGGAACCGCTTCCAGGAGCTAGTATCATCCCAATGGGCTGAGCGGACCGCTCTTGTTTCACAGTGCAGTAACAACGTTTACCAATCACATCTCCTTCGTTCCCAGGGTCTCCGGTGAGCACATTCAAATCGCGTACATGGGCGCTTGCCGTTAGCTTCAAGAGGGGGACAAAGGCTGGGTTTTGATTGGTCACCAGCGGGCTTCCCCCAGCATGTGATTGGTTGAACTCCCAAGACCAACAGTTACCCCCCAAATCTCATGGTACCTGCTCTGAATGATTAAATGACTTTGTGAACACTAAACTTTCTCATGGTCTTTCACGGTGCTTGACATTGGGGGGTGGGGGTGGGGGGGAGGGGTGCGCGGTAGAGGGTGCGGCTTTGGACCGCAGGGCAGTAGAGACGGTCTGGGCAGCTGGGCAGAGAAGTGGCAAATGGAGTTTAGTCTGGGGAGGGGTGAGGTGATGCAGTTGGGGGAGTGCAATGAGGCAAGGGCATGTAATAATTGGGAGGACGGTAGTGAAGGGTGTGGAGGGACATATCCTTAAAGGTAGCAGGACAGGTCAACAAAGGGTTACAAGGGCAGAAGGGACACTCCTTTACTCACGGAATATAAGAGCAAGTAAGTTGTGCTGGGACTGTACCCAACACTGGTCAGACCACAGCTGGAGAACTGTGGACAGTTCTGGTCAAGTCGAGTCGAGTTTATTGTCAAGTGCACAAGTCCGGTGAGGTACAGGTACAAAGAAATTCTTGCTTGCAGCAGTATCACAGGTATGTGGGTACAGATGGACTCTGTCTACACTTCCTGCTGCCTTGGTAAAGCAGAGACCCCACCCATCCCAAATGTTCTCTCTTCTCCTCCCTCCCATCAGGCAGGAGATACAAAAGCCTGAAAGCACGTACCCCAAGGCTCAAGGACAGCTTCTATCCCACTGTTAAACTGTGTTAACGGTTCCCTTGTGCGATAAGATGGACTCTTGACCACATGATCTACCTCGTCGTGGCCCTTGCACCTTATTGTCTGCCTGCACTGCACTTTCTCTGTGACTGTAACACTTTATTCTGCATTCTGTTATTGTTTTCCCTTTGTACTACCTCAATGCACTGATGTGATGAAATGATCTGTATGGATGGCATGCAAAACAAAGTTTTTCACTGTACCTCGGTACACGTGACAATAATAAACCAATTTACCAATTTACAACACAGGGTATAAATTATACGTAAATGATACAAGAGAGAGACTGTGCAAAGACAAGATATTAGTGTAAAAAAAGACACAACCAGAGATAGTCCCGTGGCAGAGCGAGAGGTGGTGTACAGTGTCCCATTGCTGAGGCGGTGATCAGGGCTGTGCCGGTCGGTTCAAGAACCGAATGGTTGAAGGGAAGTCGCTGTTCCTGAACCTGGTGGTGTGGGGACTTCAGGCTTCTGTACCTCCTGCCCGATGGGAGCTGCCAGAAGAAGGCACAGCCCAGATGGTGGGGATCCTCGAGGATAGATGCCGCCTTCTTGAGGCAGCGCGTTACAGGAGAGGTTTGACTGGAGAAGGTGCAGAGGGTGTTGGAAGGTTGTCACTGTGAGGAAAGACCAGATTGGCTGGAGTTGTTTCCCCTGGAACGGAGGAGGCCAAGGGGGGATTTAACTGAGGTGTGTAAGATAATGAGGGACCTGGAGAGAGTCAATAGGAAGAGCCCTCAGCAGGGTTTTTCACTGTATCTCGGTACAAGTGACAATAATAAACCAATAGCAGTGGACAGAGATCGACAGTGATCGGTGGAAGGATTGGTAATTGGTTTATGGTATTGGTATTGGTTTATTATTGTCACTTGAACCGAGGTCTTGCAGACCGATGGTACAGGTCAATTCATTACACAGTGCAGTTACAGAGTGCATTGATGTAGTACAGGTAAAAACAATAACGGTACAGAGTAAAGTGTCACAGCTACAGAGAAAGTGCAGGGCAATAAGGTGCAAGGTCACAACAAGGTAGATCGTGAGGTCAGAGTCCATCTCATCGTATAAGGGAACCGTTCAATAGTTGACAATATTATTGTCACATATGCCAAGATACAGTGAAAAGCATTTGTTTCCGTGCCGTACATCGAGGTACTTGTGCTGTGTGTTCTCCCGGCTTCCTCTTCCTGAAGTCCACGACCAGAGCGCGAGGTTGTTGTTGTGACACCACTCAACCAGCCAAACCACCTCACTCCTGTGCACCGCCTCCTCCTCGCCACCTGTGATTCTGCCAACAACAGTGGTGTCCTCTGCGATTTTGAAGATGCTGTTGGATCTGTGCTTGGTCATGGGTAGAGCGGGGGGAGCAGGCAGCCCTGAGGCACACCTGTGTTGATGGTCAGTGAGGAGGAGATGGGGTTTCCGATCCGCACTGATGGTGGTCTCCCAGTGAGGACGTCGGGGATCCAATTGTAGAGACCCAGGTCCGGAGCTTGACGACAAGTTTTTGAGGGGATGACGGTGTTGAATGCCGAGCTGTAGTCAATGAACAACAGCCAGGTGGTCCTGAACAGAGCGGAGATCCAGCGAGATAGAGTCTGCTGTAGACCCATCGTGGGGGTGGGTGAATTGAAGTGGGTTCTGGTTTATTATTAACACATGTACTGAGAGACAGTGAAAAACTTCTGTTTTATGCCATCCAGACAGATCGTTCCGTACATCCGTACATCAAGGTAAAAAAGAGAAAACAGAATGCAGAATAAAGTGTCACAGAGAAAGTGCAGTGCAGGTAGACAGTAAGGTGCAAGGGCCACGACGAGGTAGACTGGGAGATCAAGAGTTCTTCTTTTAGTGTGTGAGAGTCCATTCAAGTGGGATAGAAGCTTTCCTTGAGCCTGGTGGTACGTGCTTTCAAGCTTTTGTATCTTCTGCCCAATGGAATCAGAATCAGGTTTATTATCACTGATATATGAAGTGAAATTTGTTGTTTTGCGGCAGCAGTGCAGTGCAAAGACATAAAATCTATCAGAAGGATTTTACTCGAGAGGGAGGGGGGAGAAGGGAGAATGACTGGGGTGGGAGGGGTCCTTGATTATGTCGGCTGCTTTCCCAAAGAGCGAGAGGGAAAGATAGACGATCCTGAGTGGTGGGGAATGTAGGAGAATAAATGATGTACCAGGGTGGCTTACACGGTGTTCTGCTTTAATGGCACATTTCGCAAATGGAACTTAGCCAAAGTCTGTTTAGTTCTGCTGACACGGAGTTATTTCACACAAGGGAGAGTTCATCCTGAAAACCAACCCAGATGCAAACCCAGGTCTCAGTGTTCCAACATGCCTGGAGAAGTGACCAGCAGGTTAATTAGTTTCAAGATTAATGTTCCTAACCCACCATCCTGATACCTCACTTGGTTATTCAGCTGCAGAAGCAGGTTCTAACTCAGACACATCGGCCCCACAGAGAGAAATCCCTGGGTGTTAACGTATCGGATGACCTGTCCTGGGCCCAGCATGTAGGTGCAATCACAAGGAAGGCGTCTTTACTTTCTTAGAAGGTTAAGGAGGTTCGGTTTGTCACCAAATAACAAACTTCTACAGATGTGCTGTTGGAAATGTCCTGACTGGTTGCATCAGGGTCTGGGACGACGATTCGAACACGCAGGAATGTAAGAAGCTGCAGAGAGTAGTGGACTCAGCCCAATACATCACGGGCACATCCCTCCCCACCATCGATAGTATCGATAGGAGGCACTGCCTCAAGAAAGCAACATCCACCAACAAAGATCCTCACCATCTGGGCCATGCCATCTTCTTGCAGCTACCATTGGACAGGAGGTACAGAAGCCTGAAGTCCCCACACCACCAGGTTCAGGAACAGCTACTTCCCTTCAACCGTTTGGTTCTTGAACCGACCGGCACAACCCTAATCACTGCCTCAGTACAGCAACACTGGGACCACTTTACACTACAGAGGACTTTGACTTTTTTTGTTCTAATTGTGTTCTTTCTTGTAAAATTTGTGTATAATTTATATATAATTTATGCTTTTCTTGTGAATGCTGCTTATCTGATGCCAGGTGCCTGCGATGCTGCTGCAAGTAAGTTTTTCACTGCACCTGTGCACACACGGACTTGTGCATCTGACGATAAACTCGACCTTGACTTGAAGGAGGTTTGATACAGGAGTGAAGGGAGCCTTGCTGCAATTATACAGGCCACGCCTGGAGTGTTGCATGTTGGTCTTGCTTTATATGGCGTTGGTCAGACCACAATTGGAATCCTGTGAGCAATTTTGGGCCCCGTATCTAAGGAAGGATGTGCTGGCCCTGGAGAGGGTCCAGAGGAGGTTTTCACAAGAATGATCCCGGGAACGAGAGGGTTAATACACGAGAAGTGTTTGTTGGCTCTTTTTTTGACTTTTGAGATGATTTTTTTCCTTTCTGTAATCCTTCCTTTTCAGACAGCTACATACCGAAGCCGTGTTAGAACTCCACTGGGTGTTGGTGAGACCACAACTGCTTTGGTCTCCTTACGTGGGAAGGAAGAGGTTGGTCTGGATTTGGCAGAGTGCCTGGGACAACCACTGGATACTGAGGAGTTGGCCCTGTATAACAGCCTCTCAAATGATTCACAGATAACACCACATGGTATAGGAGCAGAATTAGGCCATTCGACCCATTGAGTCTGGTCCGCCATTCAATCATGTTTGATTTTCTTTTCTCAACCCCATTCTCCCCATAACCCTTAACTTCCTCACCGATCGAGAACCTCTCAATCTGCCTTAAACACACCCAATGACTTGGCCTCCACAGCCCTCTGTGGCAACGAATTCCACAGATTCACTGCCCTCTGGCTGAAGAAATTCCTCCTCATCTCAGTTCTAAAGGGACGTCCCTTTATTCTGAGGCTGTGCCCTCGGATCCTGGACTCTCCCACTGATGGAAACATCCTCTCCACGTCCGCTCTGTCCAGGCCTTTCAGTATCCGGTGGGTTTTGATGAGATCCCCTCTCATCCTTCTGAACTCCATTGAGCACAGGTCCAGAGACATCAAACGCTCCTCATACATTAATCCTTTCATCCCCAGGATTGTTCTTGTGAACCTCCTCTGGACCCCCTCCACAGCCAGCACATCTTACATTGGCAAATTGGTAAGTTGGTTTGTTATTGTCACATGTACCGAGGTACAGTGAAAAACTTTGTTTTGCATGCCATCCATACAGATCATTTCATTACACAGCGCATTGAGGTAGTACAAGGGAAAACAATAACAGAATGCAGAATAAAGTGTTACAGTTACAGAGAAAGTGCAGTGCAGGCAGACAATAAGGTGCAAGGCCATAACAAGGTAGATTGTGAGGTCAAGAGTCCATCTTATCGTACTAGGGGATTGTTCAATAGTTTTATAACAGCAGGATAGAAGCTGTCCTTGAGCCTGGTGGTACATGCTTTTAGGCTGTGGTATGTGTTGTCAAGCCTTTGTACCTTCTGCTTGATGTGAGGGGGAGAAGAGAGAATGTCCGGGGTTGGTGGGGTCTTTGATTATAGAGGTTTATAACATTGTAAGAGGTATAGATAGAGTAGACAGCCGGTATCTTTTTTCCCAGGGTAGAAACTAGAAGGCATCGCTTTAAGTTTAAAGCAGATGTGTGGGGCAAGTGTTTGACACAGTGAGAGGTGGGTGCCTGGAATGTGCTGCCAGGGGTGGGGGTGGGGTGGGGGCAGATGTGACAGTGACAGTCAAGAGGCTTTCAGATAGACATGAATATTTTATAATATTTTACACATATTGCATATTTTACACATAAACCTTTCCTATCGATGTACCTGTCCAAATGTCTTTTAAACGTTGTTAATGTACCTGCCTCAACCACTTCCTCTGGCAATTCATTCCACATTCCCTCTGGGTGAAAGATTTGCCCCTCAGGTTCCTATTAAATGCCTCCCCTCTCCTCTTAAACCTGTGCCCAGTCCCGGGAAAAAGCCTGTGTGTGCTGAGGGTGGAACAAGAAACAGCAGGAAATGACTGACCCACAAATGCCCTTCTCCAGCTTCAATTTGCAATGTTAGGTTCACGTTGTAGAACTGGATCTGCAGATTCTTACGCTTCAAGAACACAGATTGGATGTTGGAAAGTGGGACAAAGTTGGGTTCAAAATCATCAAACGCACTTGGGGCATTTCCAGCGTTGGAAATGAAAGTTAAGAATATAAGAAATGGAGGAGGCCACTCAGTCCATTCAGACAAGTCTGTTACTGTACAGACACAGTAGTGCCGCGGTTAGTGTAACGTTTTACAGCGTCAGCGACCCGGGTTCAATTCTGGCTGCTGTCTGTAAGGAGTTTGTACGTTCTCCCCATGTCTGTGTGGGTTTCCTCCGGGTGCTCTGGTTTCCTCCCACATTCCAAAGACACACGGGTTAGGAAGTTGTGGGCATGCTATATTGGCGCCAGAAGCGTGGCGACACTTGTGGGCTGCCCCCAGAACACTCTAAAGATGCATGTTACTGTGTGTTTCGATGTACATGTGACTAATAAAGATATCTTAGTCTTATCTTATTCAGTAACATAAGCATAGATAGGGTGCATGCACACCGTCGGTTTCATGAAGGGAACTAAAATCTGGAGGGCATAGGTTTAGAGTGAGAGGGGAAAGATTTAAAAGTGACCTGAAAGGCAACTTCATCACGCAGAGGGTGGTCAGTGCATGGAACGAGCTGCCAGAGGAAGTGGGTGAGGCAGGTACATAACGTTTAAAAGACACTTGGACAAGTACATTGACAGGAAAGGTTCAGAGGGATATGGGCCAAACGGGAGCAGATGAGATGGGCAAGGAGGCGTGGTGCCGAAGGGTCTGTTTCGGTGCTCCATGAACCTATGACAGGGGAGCAGAGGCCACGCCAAAGCAACGCTGCTCGGCCGACCCGCTCCCTGCAGCCGGCGGCTCCGACTGTCGCGCAGGGGGAAGGGAGCAACGGAAGTGACGCGGCGTGAAAGTGGTCTATCTGGCGCAATGGGGAGCGGAAGTGACGCGGCGCGGCGCGGGGTTGGCGCCATGAGGCTGAAGCTGAAGAACGTTTTCGTCGTTTACTTCGTGTTGTCGGTGCTCGGGCTGTGGTACACGGTGTGGGAGCTGGGTCAGTGTCCGGTACACGGTGTGGGAGCTGGGTCAGTGTCCGGTACACGGGGGTGTGGTACACGGTGTGGGAGCTGGGTCAGTGTCCGGTACACGGTGTGGGAGCTGGGTCAGTGTCCGGTACACGGGGCTGTGGTACACGGTGTGGGAGCTGGGTCAGTGTCCGGTACACGGTGTGGGAGCTGGGTCAGTGTCCGGTACACGGGGCTGTGGTACACGGTGTGGGAGCTGGGTCAGTGTCCGGTACACGGGGCTGTGGTACACGGTGTGGGAGCTGGGTCAGTGTCCGGTACACGGTGTGGGAGCTGGGTCAGTGTCCGTACACGGGGCTGTGGTACACGGTGTGGGAGCTGGGTCAGTGTCCGGTACACGGTGTGGGAGCTGGGTCAGTGTCCGGTACACGGGCTGTGGTACACGGTGTGGGAGCTGGGTCAGTGTCCGGTCCCGGGGCTGTGGTACACGGTGTGGGAGCTGGGTCAGTGTCCGGTACACGGTGTGGGAGCTGGGTCAGTGTCTGGTCCGGGGGGTGTGGTACACGGTGTGGGAGCTGGGTCAGTGTCCCGGTACACGGTGTTGGGAGCTGGGTCAGTGTCCGGTCCCGGGGGTGTGGTACACGGTGTGGGAGCTGGGTCAGTGTCCGGTACACGGTGTGGGAGCTGGGTCAGTGTCCGGTACACGGGGCTGTGGTACACGGTGTGGGAGCTGGGTCAGTGTCCGGTACACGGTGTGGGAGCTGGGTCAGTGTCCGGTACACGGGGCTGTGGTACACGGTGTGGGAGCTGGGTCAGTGTCCGGTCCCGCGGCTGTAGTACATGGTGTGAGAGCTGGGTCAGTGTATGTCCGTCCCGTCCCCGGGGGTGTGGGTCAGTGTCCAGTACACGGTGTGGGAGCTGGGTCAGTGTCCGGTACACGGTGTGGGAGCTGGGTCAGTGTCCGGTACACGGGGCTGTGGTACACGGTGTGGGAGCTGGGTCAGTGTCCGGTACACTGTGTGGGAGCTGGGTCAGTGTCCGGTACACTGTGTGGGAGCTGGGTCAGTGTCCGGTACACGGGGGTGTGGTTCACGGTGTGGGGGCTGGGTCAGTGTCCAGTCCTGGGGGTGTGGTACATCGTGTAGGAGCTGGGTCAGTGTCCGGTACACAGGGCTGTGGTACACGGTGTGGGAGCTGGGTCAGTGTCCGGTCCCGCGGCTGTAGTACATGGTGTGAGAGCTGGGTCAGTGTATGTCCGTCCCGTCCCCGGGGGTGTGGGTCAGTGTCCAGTACACGGTGTGGGAGCTGGGTCAGTGTCTGGTCCTGGGGGTGTGGTACACGGTGTGGGAGCTGGGTCAGTGTCTGGTACACGGTGTGGGAGCTGGGTCAGTGTCCATCCCGTCCCCGGTGCTCCGGTCCCGGGGGGTGTGAGTGCCGGGTCAGTGCCCGTCCGGTCCCGGGGGGTGTGGGAGCCGGGTCAGTGCCCGTCCGGTCCCGGGGGGTGTGGGAGCCGGGTCAGTGCCCGTCCGGTCCCGGGGGGTGTGGGAGCCGGGTCAGTGCCCGTCCGGTCCCGGGGGTGTGGGTTCCGGGTTGGTGCGGACATGGTGACTGGTACCGGGTCAGTGTTGAGAGTCAATGTCTGTGAGGTGGGTTAGTCCAGGGGTCAGTCTGGGGCCGTGGGTGTGGGGGTCTGAGGTCAATGTGAGACCGGTGTTGAAGGAGTGGAGGCAGATTTTGCCCCCCCCCCCATCCCTCCCTCTCCACCACTTCGTCTGGCAGCTCATTTCCATATCCCCACCACCCTCTGTGTGGAGAAACCTGTCCCTTAGGTCCCCTTTAAATTTCTCCTCCCTCACATTAAAACTGTGCCCTCTTGTTCCAGACTCCTCTACCCTGGGGAAAAGTCTGTCCTATCAGTGCCCCTCTGTAAAGTCACCCCTCAACCTCCCGCTTCTCAGTGAGAACAGGGCTAAGTATATCCAGTGTCTCTCTATACCCACAGCTCCTGTGTCCCTCGGACAGTAATCAGAAGGATTGGGGCAGGTGCAGGTCGGAGGTGAGGGAGGGAGGTGAGGGCTGGGGTGCAGAGTTTGAAGACCTGAAAAGATTGTGGAGGCGTAAGTAGTGATCCTTCAAGAATCACTAGAGTCAGGAATGGTTCCAGAGGACTGGAAGATGGCAAACGTCACTCCACTCTTTAAGAAGGGAGGGAGGCAAAAGGCAGGAAATTACTGGTCAGTTCAGTGCTTGGTAAGATGTTAGAGTCCACTATTATGGATGAGGTTTTGGGCTACTTGGAAGCTCATGACAAAATAGGCTGAATTCAGCATGGTTTCCTTAAGGGGAGATCTTGCCTGACAAATCTGTTGGAATTCTTTGAGGAAGTAACAGGCAGGATAGACAAAGGAGAGTTGGTGGATGATGTTTACTTGGATTTTCAGAAGGCCTTTGACAAGGTGCCGCACATGAGGCAGCTAAACAAGATCGGAACCTGTGGTATTGCAGGAAAGGTACCAGCATGGATAGAAGGTTGGCTGACTGGCAGAAGGCAAAGAGTGGGAATAGAGGGGGCCTTTTCTGGTTGGCTGCCAGTAGTGATGTTCCACAGGGGTCGGTGTTGGGTCCGCTAGTGTTGAGGAAGCAGGGAGTCTGCAGAAGGACTTGGACAGGTTGGGAGAATGGGCAACGATGTGGCAGATGGATACAGCGTAGGGAAGTGTACGGTCATGGACTTTGGTAGAAGGAGTAAAGACGCAGACTATTTTCTAAATGGGGAGTGAATTCAGAAATCAGAGGTGCAAAGGGACTTGGGAGTCCTTTGTGTGGAGTTTGCACATTCTCCCCGTGACCACGTGGGTTTCCCCCGGGTGCCCCAGTTCCCTCCCACATCCCAACGATATGCGGGGTCGGTGGGTTAATTGGCCGCTGTAGATTGTCCCCCTAGTGTGTGGGTGAGGGGTAGAATCTGGGGGGAGTTGGTGGGAGTGTGGGGAGAATGAAACGGCCGCTCGACCTGGGTAAACCCTGCACTGTTGCCCGTCCCACAGGGCGGCCATGCGACTGCACGGCGCAGCTGAAGTCCGCGGGCGAGCTGACGCGGCAATGGGAGCAGAGGGTGAAGCGGCTGCAGGAGCAGCTTAAGGTCGAGCGCGAGGCGGTCAATGACGGGAAGACCCTGCCCATGATCTACGCCATCACCCCCACCTACGCCAGGTACAGACATACTGACTGCTACTCGCCACGCGGTCCGGTATTACGGCACCATCTGGTGTTTAAGTGCGGTCCAGTATTACAGCACCGTCCAGTGTTTAAGCGCAGTCGGGAGGCTGAGGGGAGACCTGACTGAAGTTTATAAGATTATGAGAGGCATAGATTGAGTAGACAGCCGGTATCTTTTTCCCAGGGTAGAAATGTCCTATACTGGACGTTTAAGGTGAGAGGGGAATGTTCAAAGGAGAGGTGTGGGGCAGGTTTTTACACAGAGAGCAGTGGGTGCCTGGAATGTGCTGCCAGGGGTGGGGGTGGAGGCAGATACGATCGAGGCTGTCAGATAGGCACGTGGATGTGCAGGGAATGGGGGGATGTGGACATTGAGTAGACAGAAGGCATCTAATTACCAGTTTAATTAGTTCAGCACAACATGGTGGGCCAAAGGGCCTGTTCCTAAGCTGTGCTCTTCTATGAATGGGATTGCTCGAAGAGCTGGCATCAACTCACTAGGCCGAATGGCCATGTCTTTCACTGTAAGAGACTCCGGGGCTGTGGTGAACCCTCTGGGACCCACTTGTCTCTCTCTCTCCCCGGCAGGTGGGTGCAGAAGGCAGAGCTGGTGCGCCTGTCGCAGACCTTCCGCCACCTGAAGCAATTCCACTGGATCGTGGTGGAGGATGCGGACGCACCATCCACGTTGGTGGCCGAGCTGCTGGCGCAGAGCGGCCTGCGCTACACCCACCTCAGCGCCCCCACGCCTGACCTCTACAAGCTGAGGGGGCAGGACCCCAGCTGGCTGAAGCCGCGAGGCGTGGAGCAGAGGAACCGGGGCATCCAGTGGCTGCGGGAGAACCGGGAGCTCAGCGAGGAGGCAGTGGTCTACTTCGCCGATGATGACAACACATACAGCCTGCGGGTCTTCGACGAGGTGCGTGTGTGGGGGGAGAGGCTGGATGTAACACCACCCTGTAGCTGAGGTAGGGAGGGGTGAGGGGGCGGGGGGGGGGGGGCCAGAGGGGGTTGCAGAAACGGGTTGGGGAGGGGTCTCTGCCTTTCCTACCTTTTCAGGCAGTGAGGTGCAGACCCCACCACCCTCTGAATAAAAACAAGAAATCAATACCAAGGTGATGATAAATTAGTTGCAACCAGATTTACAGTTTGCAACGCTTGATGTGCCCATTCAGGGTGGGAGCTGATTGGTAACTGGTTGATTATGGTCACATGTACCGGGATACAGTGAGAAGCTTTTGTCTGCACGCCGTCCAGACAGATCGTTCTGTACATCAGTACGTCGAGGGAGTAAAAAGGAAAACAGAATGCAGAATAAAGTGTTCCAGTTACAGAGAGAGTGCAGTGCAGAGCAGGCAGACAATAAGGTGCAAGGGCTGTGACGAGGTAGATTGTGAGGTTAAGAGTCCATCTTTAGCGTAAGAGAGGTCTGTTTAATAGTCTTACAACAGCGGGATAGAAGCTGTCCTTAAGCCTGGTGGTACGTGCTTTCAGGTTTTTGTATCTTCTGCCCGATGGGAGGAGGGAGAAGAGGGAATGCCCGGGGTGGGAGGGGTCTTTGATTATGTTGGCTGCTTTACTGAGACAGCTGGAAGTGTAGACAGAGTCCACGGAGGGGAGGCTGGTGTCTGTGATGTGCTGAGCTGTGTCCACAACTCGCTGCAGTTTCTTGCGGTCCTGGGCAGAGCAGTTGCCGTCCTGAGCCGTGATGCATCTGGACAGGATGCTTTCTATTTAAGGATGCCCTTGAGCCCCAAGGAAGGGGCAGCACTGCAGTGGGAACAGACAGTGGTGGCGTCTCACTGTAAGTGCCGTTTCAGGGTGGGTTGTCCCGTGCGTGACTCTCCTTCTCCGCCTCGCTCTTCCCGCAGATGCGCTGGACGAAACGCGTCTCGGTCTGGCCGGTGGGCCTCGTCGGTGGCCTGCGCTTCGAGAGGCCGCTGGTGGAGGGCGGGAAGGTGGTGGGCTTCCACACGGCTTGGAAGCCCAGCCGCCCCTTCCCCATGGACATGGCCGGCTTTGCCGTCTCCCTGCAGCTGCTGCTGGCCAACCGGGAGGCCAAGTTCGACGCGCGGGCCGAGCGGGGATACCTGGAGAGCAGCCTGCTGCAGTCGCTGGTCTCCATAGAGGAGCTGGAGCCCATGGCCGACGACTGCAGCACAGTGAGTGGGGGTGTGGGGGGCTGGGGGGCACCGGGGAGGGGGCTTCCGAGTGTCCGAACCGCTCCGCGCCTTCTCCCCCACTGTGTGGATGGAAACGGGACGGACCGACTGGTGGGTCAATCAGCTGTTGCAAACTGTCCCCCAGTGTGTGGGTCGGGGGGCAGGGGGGGGAATGAAATACAGGAGAAAATAATGGGGAGTGGGGTTACTTGGTGAACTAGTATGGACTCAATGGGCCAATCTGGCCTCCTGTGCTGTAAGGGAACACAATGAGCTGGTGTTTTATACAGTAAGTGACGGGAGAAACTTGCGTTGTTCTCCCTGGAACAAAGCAGGTTGTGAGGGATCCGATAGAGAGACTTAGATCGTGAACAGTACGGAGAGGGAAGGAAAGGGAGGTTGTGTGGGGGGAGGGAGGGAGAGAGAGCTGGTGGGGTTGGGGGGGGGGGGAGGAAAGACAAGGAGAGAGACAGAGAGGGAGAGAAGGAGACACAGTGCTGAGGGAACTCAGCAGGCCGGGCAGCATCCGTGGAGAAAAGCAGGTGGTCGATGTTTCGGGTCAGGATCCTTCTTCAGGACTGAAGATGGGAAAAGGGGAAGCCCGATATACAGGAGGGAAAAGCAGAGCAGTGACAGGTGGACAGAAGAGGGGAGGAGGCGGGGTGGGCACAGGGTGGTGATAGGTAGATGCAGGTAAGAGATGGTGATGGGCAGGTGCGGGGGAGGAGGGGAGAGCAGATCCACTGGGGGATGCGTCACAGGTAGGGAGGGACAGGAGAAAAAAGATCCTGTGCCCACCCCGCCTCCCCTCTTCTGTCCACCTGTCACTGCTCTGCTTTCCCCTCCTGTATATTGGGCTTCCCCTTTTCCTATCTTCAGTGCTGAAGAGGGGTCCTGACCCAAAACGTTGACCGCCTGCTTTTCTCCACGGACGCTGCCCGGCCTGCTGAGTTCCCCCAGCATCACGCATGTTTTTCACCTAGGTTCCAGCATCTGTGGTCCTCGGAGAGGGAGAGAGAGAGAGAGAGAAGGGGGAGAGGGAGAGGGAAGGAAGGAGAGACGTAATTCCCATTGACAGGACAAAGAATGACAGTGATGACCACAAGAACCAGAAGTGAGGGGGGGAACGTGGGGTGGGGGTGGTGGGTGGTTGTTGATTGAAACCTACCAGATCCCAAGAGGTTTTCCCAGTCAGGAGGTGGGGAGGATGATTCCCCTCGTGGGCGAATCTTGAACCAAGTGGGTCACTGTTTAAAGTTAAACGAACCCCCATTTCGGCAAATGTTTTCTCTTGGGGGTGGGGGGAGGTGCTGTGAGAGTCTTTAGAACTCCCTCAGAGTCGACAAATATTCTTAAGGTAGATCGATTCTCGATAAGCGGTGGGGGCATGGTGAGCGGGGTAGGTGGCAGAAGTGAGGTTCCAATCAGATCTGCCAAGGGAGGGGCTGTACACCTCCCCTCGAGGCTACCTCCCGCATGCACCGCTCTCGACCCCTGCGCACATTCCCTGAGTGTGCCCGCGTCTGACCCATCAAGCTGAAATGGTGGCCACAAGAGGACACGGGTTTAAGGTGCTGGGGAGTAGGTACAGAGGAGATGTCAGGGGTAAGTTTTTTTACTCAGAAAGTGGTGAGTTCAGGGAATGAGCTGCCGGCAACGGTGGTGGAGGCGGGTACGATAGGGTCTTTTAAGAGACTGTTGGATAGGTACATGGAGCTGGGAAAAATAGAGGCCATGGGTAAGCCTAGTAATTTCTAAGGTAGGGACATGTTCAGCACAGCTTTGTGGGCCGAAGGGCCTGAATTGTTGCTGTAGGTTTTCCATGTTTCTAAGAACCCTGCGTCTGATCAACCTGTTTCCCCTCCACAGGTCCTGGTGTGGGCACACGCGCACAGAGAAGCCCAAGATGAAGCAAGAGGAAGCCCCTGCTGAAGGAGGGCAGGGGATCGGACGTCCGGATCGAGGTGTGAGGGGCGCGGACCCCGGCTTGTAGCCCGCCGGGGGGGAGCGAGGATGGATACTGACATTGGCCTCTGTAGACAGGGCAACTGCAGAAGCAGAAGCCCCTTCACCGTGTCTCTCCCGCACATTCCTGGACCCTACACCCTTCCCGCCCTCAGAAAGACTGGGAATCTCCTTCCTTAAAGGGCCGGTGACATTCGCTGACTGGAGTTGGGCTCTGGGAGACCTGCGACGGGGAACTCTGAGTGTCCGGCTCCCTGCAGACTGTTCGGAGCGCTGTGACCCTGCCGGTTATTACTAAAGAATTGGGTCAGAGGGAGCCTTGTACCCTGACCTGCCCTCCCCGCCGCTGGGTAGCAGGGTGCACATGTCCTTTAGTTCCTCAGTGCTGGTTACAACGATACTTTTCAATAGGTTTGTTTGCTTGCTGGAGGGGTTGGTGTGAGGTTCTCAGCTAGATTGGGCAGTACCCACTGCCCCCCCAGCTCCAGAGACCCAGGTTCGATCCCAACCTCCGGCACTGTCTGTGCGTGGAGTTGGCACGTTCTCCCTGTGACTGTGTGGGTTTCTCTCCCCCCAACCCCCTGGTGCTCCAGGTTCCCTCCACGTCCTAACGATGTGCGGGGTCGGTGGGTTAAGTGGCCGCTGTGAGCCTGCTGGTTATTACTAAAGAATTGGGTCAGAGGGAGCCTTGTACCGTGACCTGCCCTCCCCGCCGCTGGGTAGCACATGTCCTTTAGTGTGTGGGTGAGGGTGTTGAGAGAGAACAGGTGAAAGGGTGAGAGGAATGAAAAGGGCAGAGATGGCAGAGGTTCGATGGGCCGAATGCCTGTGCTGTGATCAATTTTTTAAGATGAGATCTCAACTCGAATCTGATAGTAGAATTGGCCAAGAAGCTAACGTTGGTTCGAGATTTTGTTACCGGGACCGGAGGGCTGGAGTTACAAGGAGAGGCCGGACAGGCTGGGACTTTCCCTGGAGCGACGGAGGCTGAGGGGTGACCAGATAGAGGTTATAAAACCATGAGGGGCATCGATAATGTGGACGGTTCACAGACTTTTCCCCAGGGGAGGGGAGTCTAAAACTAGAGGGCATGGGTTTAGGGTGAAGGGAGAAAAGAATTTAAAGGGGACCTGAGGGGCAAATTTCCCCACAGAGGGTGGTGGGTGTGTGGAACGAGCTGCCAGAGGAAGTGGTCGAGGCAGGTACAATAACAACACTTAAATAAATACTTGGCCGGGTACATGGATGGGAAGGGTTTGGAGGGATACAGGCCAAATGGGACCTTGGTTGGCATGGACAAGTTGGGCCAAAGGGCCTATTTCTGTACTGTATAACTCTGTGACACTACGATAAGTTATTAATGGAAAGGTCCTGCCTTTCAGTGAGTAACTTTGGTTTTCTTGATATCAGTAAAAACCTGAATCCCACCTGTTGTCCGCAGGTTAACCACACAGCAACACGAAGCTTGGCCGTCCACCACACGGAGCCCAGGTCATTCTGTGAAGTAACTCTATTGTATCAGGACAAAATAATCTCAACCTTCCGAGTGTCAGTCTCTCTCTCTCCTTCTCCCCCCCCACCTCCTCCCCTCCCCTCCCCCCACCACACCAGTTCACACAGGTTGTTCAGCTGAGGGGATCTCCCGTTGGCCGGATGCTCGATCCTTCTTTCGGCCCCAGGCTTGAGGGTCGTCTTCCTGACTTCTCTGGAATTCTCGCTCCCTATTGGGATTCCTCAGCTGCTTGTGTGCAGTTTTCCCCATCCACCCACGGAGTGCACAGGAACACGGAGCTGCTTTACCCTCCGTGGTTGTTCCATACTCCGCGTCTTTCACTTAACCCAGTTACCCGTCTCGCAGATTGAACATGGTTATTGTCTTGGATTCTTTCCCAGCAAACACCCCCCCCCCCCCCACTGTGAATTCTGCGGGGGGTGGGTCATTGGGAGCTTGAAAGTGCTGGAGCTCGTGGGAGAATTGTTGGAAATCAGGCTTGGTAAGGGCAGGTAGGCTTCGAAGGGCTGAATGGCCTGCTCCTGTTGCTGTATCCCTGCCGTTCCCAGGGTTGCTGGCTGCTTCACGTTGCCTGTGTTGGGGGGAGGGGGGTTACCCAGACCCTGCTCCTGGTCCTGTCTCAGTAGCTCTTCCCACTTTGTTCATCTTCCCTCCCTCCCCCCAAGTCAGGAACCCAACCCTGCCACCGGTTGGGGTTTGGCTGTCGGGACGCCCTGCTGGAGGGATCTCGCTTTAACCTGCCCAATGTGAAGCTGAGAGCTTGTGCGGGACCTGGCTAAGCCTCAGCAGACGGAGCCTGCTGCCCGCAGTCCGATCTGCGCCCTCGCTCCGCCGCGTCCCAGCCCCTGTGGTGGTCCGTTAAAGCGTCTGCCTTTTCCTCCCCTCTACCCGACACCTCTTGTGGTCCCAGTCTCTTATCTATCGATCCACGCAGCACAGAAAGAGGCCCTTCTGTGCCAACCGTCAGCGCACCCCCCCCCCCCCAGCTACGTTAATCCCATTTTAATCTCACCCCATACACACACCAAAAAAACATACAAAACGGCTGGAGGAACTCAGCGGGTCAGGCAGCGTCTGTGGGGGTGAAGGGACAATCAACGATTTGGGTCTCGACCTGAGACGTCATCCGTCCCTCTGCCTCCACAGATGCTGCTCGACCCGCTGAGCAGTTTGTTCTTTGCTCCGGACTCCAGCGTCAGCCGTCGATCACATCTCTATTCTCACATTCTCAACCGACAAGTGCGGCTCTCTTTAACCACCTGGTTCTGCCTCTCTATTGCTAGTGGGTCTTTCCCTGTGAGCCCCTCCCAACTCTTTTTTCCAACCCCCCCCTCCTTTTCAGTTTGTGTTCAATGGTCCTTGCCTTTTTTTGGAATAGAAGTCTTTGAAAATTCTTCCAGGGCTTGACAGGAGATCACCTCTCAGTCTCCTACACTCTGAAGTCCCAGCCTGTCCCACCTCTCCCTATAAACTCAGTCCCTCGAGTCGCGGCAACATCCTTTTTTCTCTGCACTCTTTTTGAGCTGAATGACCTCTTTCCTATAGCAGGGCGACCAGAACTGAACACAAGTCTCGCAAGCGCAGCCTCACCACCGGCGTATTGTACGACTGCATTGTGATCTCCCAACCTCTCTGTTCAGTGCGCTGACTGGTGAAGGCCAGCGTGCCAAATGCTGCCTCCGGGGGGAGGGGGGAATGGGCAGCCGGAGGAGGTAGTAAGGGGTAGGCCAAGGGTAAAGTACCCCAGGGGATTGGTGTGTGGGTGATGGACAGATGGGGCCTGGTAGGGGAGGGAGGGGGAGAATGGAAGGGTGAACAAGGCACTGGGAACCTAGATGGGCCGGTAGTGTGAGACAGCAATGCGGGGACTGGGTTACCTGAAATTCAGTGTTCGTTGGGTCTGTAGGCAGCCCAAGTGGAAGACAAGGTGCTCTTCTCATCTCTTCATCAGTCAGGGCACTGAGTATGGGAGATGGGACATTGTGTTGCAGTTGTATAAGTCAGTGGTGAGGCCACACTTGGAGCACTGTGTACAGTTTTGGTCGCCTGTTACAGGAAGGACGTGGTTAACCTGGAGAGAGTGCAGAGGAGATTTATGAGGATGTTGCCGGGACTCGAGGGCCTGAGTTATAGGGAGAGGTTGGCCAGGCTGGGTCTTTATTCCCTGGAACGTAGGAGAATGAGGGGCGACCTTATAGAAGTGTTTAAAAATGATGAGAGGCAGAGATAAGGTGGACGGTAACAGTCTTTTCCCCAAGGTAGGAGGAGTCCAAAACTAAGGGGGGCATAGGTTTAGGGTGAGAGGGGAAAGATTTAAAAGGGATCTGAGGGGCAACTTTTTCACGCAGAGGGTGGTGAGTGTGTGGAACGAGCTGCCAGAGGAAGTGGGTGAGGCAGGTTCAACAGGATCAGTTAAGAAGCACTTGGATAGGTACAGGGAGGGGCAGAGCTTGGAGGGATATGGGCTGAACGCAGGAAATTGGGACTAGCTGGGTGGGCACCGTGGTCGGCATGGACTGGTGGGGCCGAAGGGCCTGTATCCGTGCTGTATTGCTCTGTGGGCCTCACAGTGGGAGTGGAGAAGGCTGCAGACAGAAAGGTTAGAATGGGAGTGGGACTGAGAATTAGCGTGCTGTGTGATGGGACACTCATGGTCAGTCCCTGCGGACAGGAACACACTGCCTGAAAGGGCAGTGGGGGTGGCTTCCAGGGGAACTTCCAAACAGGAACTGAATAAATATTTGGGGTGGGGAAGAGCATACATCCAATTGGCTCGACCTTTCAAAGGACCAGCATTGGTGGGATGGGCTGAATGGCCTGATTAACACCTTGGTCAGGCCCACACACATCAACAAAATATCTGTACGTCAAACAGTACAGCACAGGAATAGGCCATTCATGTGCTGAACTAATTAAACCACTGACACATAATCCCTTCTACCTGCACAGTCCACATTGCTCCATTCTCTGCACATTCACATGCCTATCTAAGAATCTCCTAAATGCCTCTATTGTATCTGCCTTGACCACCACCACCCCTGACAGTGTATTCCAGGCACCCACCACTCTGTAAACAAAACATACCCCTCGTATGTCCTTTTGAACTTTTACCCCCTCTCACCTTAAATGCATGCCCTCTAGTATTACACATTTCAACCCTGGGAAAAAGATACCGGCTGTGTACTCTATCGATGCCTCTCACAATCTTGTAAGGTCTCCCCTCGGCCTCCGCCGCTCCAGAGAAAACAACCCAAATTCGTCCAACCTCTCCTTGTCGCACATGCTCTCTAATCCAAGCAGCGTCCTGGTGAACCTCTTCTGCACCCTCTCCAAAGCCTCCACACCCTTCCTGTAACGGGCGACCAGATTCAAATGCAATATTTCAGATACGGCCTAACCGAAAACACAAAATGCAGGAAACCCTCAGCAGGTCGGGCAGCATCTGTGGAGAGAGAATCAGCCAGCGTTTTGGGTCTGCAATCCTTCGTCAGAACCGGGGGGAAAGGGAGGTACAAGTAGGTTTTCAGTAGGAGGGGCAAGGGATGTGTTGAACAAAGGGAATGTCTGTGATAGGATGAGTTGGGATGGCTTAAGGGGAAGATGTTAAGCTCCTGGGTCTGTGTAACAAGTTGTTTAATAGTAAGATGGTGGGATTTGCCCAGCATACTCGGTTTAAGCAGGTAAGGTTTTAAAAAATGCTGGAAAAACTACATACTATACACTTTACAAAACCTCTTGTAATTTGAAAACAGTCTTGCATCTTCAACTGCAGATGTTTTAACTCACTTTGAACAATTATTTACAACTCAGTATATATATATACACGTATTAAAACAAAAAGCCCCAACTGGGGTAGAAAGTACACTGAGGCTAAAAATATAAATTTAAAAATAGAGGTTAAAAGTTGAAATCTTTTGGTTTTTTTTCCTGGCAACAAAGGAAATACGTGGTGAGTTATTCTCAGAAGGGAGATGCACTTTTAACAACAAAATATTACACCTCCTTTGTGTGTCATTGTCAGTGAAAAGGCCTCTCCGAGCCTCTGCCTTCTCCAAAGCGTGTTGCAGCCAATGGCCTACTTTTTCCAAGGGCTGTGGCTGTGGCTGTTTCGTACACGGCAAGATCCCAGAATGACGCACTTCGCCCACACATACACGCCACCTGGGTTTGTGTTGTTGGTTGAGAGGAAAATGTGAGGCCTTCCCCCTCGTTACGGTGTTGTGGCATTCTGTCAACCAAGTCTCGGTTTGACATCTCATCCACATTCTCTGGATTAATTCTTGCCTCGTACACGGAAGTGGGAATCACACTGGCTGAACTACAGGCAGAAAAGGTTTCTAAGGATGTCGCTGGGACTCGAGGGACTGAATTATGGAGAGAGGTTGGAATGCCACTGGAGTGTAGGAGAATGAGGGGTGATCTTAGAGGTGTATAAAATCATGAGGGGTATCGATAGGGTGAATGTACACAGTCTTTTCCCCCAGGGTTGGGGAATCAAGAACTAGAGGGCACAGGTTTAAGGTGAGAGGGGAGAGATTAATAGGAACCTGAGGGGTAACATCTTTACCCAGAGGGTGGTCCGTATGTGGAACGAGCTGCCAGAGGAAGTGGGTGAGGCAGGTACATTAATAACATTTAAAAGTCACTCGGACAGGTACACGGATAGGAAAGGTTTAGAGGGATATGGGCCAAATGTGGGCAAATGGGACTGGCTTAGATGAGAATCTTGGTTGGCATGGATGAGTTGGGCCGAAGGGCCTGTTTTTCTGCTGTGTGCCCCTGACTCAGTGACGCCCCTCGCCACACAAGGGGGAGGGTTCTCACTCAAGGCTGAGACTGATAAATCCATGGGCAGTGCAGGAATGGATGGGATGGGGGGCATCAAACTAAGGGGAGGGGGGGGGTGAGGTACCAGCAGTGAGCTGCTGACCAGACCCACCACTTGGGACCGTCGCATCCACTTCTTAAAATAAAATACACTGGGCCTGAAATTCACCCTCGGCAGGGCCAATACAGGGTTGTCACGAGCCAGACGCTGTGCTGGGGAGCTGACGCAAACCAGCCTCCCCTCCGTGGGCACCGTCCGCACTTCCCGCTGCCCGGGAAAGCAGCCAATGTAATCAAGGACCCCTCCCGCCCCGGACATTCTCTCTTCTCCCCCCTCATCCACATTGGGCAGAAGATACAAAAGCCTGAAAGCACGTACCACCAGGCTCAAGGACAGCTTCTGTCCTGCTGTTATCGGACCCTTGAACAGACTCTCACATGCTAAAAGATGGACTCTTAAACTCACAATCTACCTCATCGTGGCCCTTGCCCCTTATTGTCTGCCTGCACTGCACTTTCTCTGTAACTGTAACACTTTATTCTGCATTGTTTTCCTTCTGTACTACCTCAATGTACTGGTGTACGGAATGATCTGTCTGGATGGCGTGCAGACAAAAGCTTCTCACTGTATCTCAGTACATGTGACAATAATAAACCAATTACCAACGAGGCAAACTCACTGGGAAGATATTGGAGCATTGGGAAAAGGAGCAGGAATTGACCACTTGCCCCTCCTCTGTTGAATCTGATCAGTCGATTTGATCTTTGGCCCCACACCCCTTGCTTCATTGACCCTCAAAATGCGCCCCCCCCCATACATAATCCAGATATCCGCCTCGATCTGGAATATATTCAGTAATGTGGCGTCTACAGGGATCAGGAATTCCAAAGATCCGTAGAGAATTCTGTCTCGGTGACACCTTTGTCCCGAGATGGTTTCACCCCCAACTCCCCCCTCCACTCTCACCATCGCCCAAACCAACACCTCCCTCAGGTGAAAACAGCTCCAATCTTTCTCATCTCCATTGAGTACAGGCCCAATCTTTCTTACTCATTGCTGGTTGCTATGCAAGTGTAAGTCTTTAGTTGTTCTGCGCCTGTGAGGTGGTTTAGCAGGTGACATGCAGCGGCCAGAGATTGGCATCACTTTGCAATCTGCCCGAGGAACTCAGCAGGTCAAACAGCATCCATGGGGGGGGGGGGGGGGGGGGGGGGGGGGGGGGGGGGGGGGGGGGGGGGGGGGGGGGGGGGGGGGGGGGGGGGGGGGGGGGGGGGGGGGGGGGGGGGGGGGGGGGGGTGGGGGGGGGTGGGGGGGGGGGGGGGGGGGGATGGGGGGGTGGGGGAGGAATTGTCGACGTCTTGGGTGGAGACCCTGCATCAGGGACACGGGTAGAGAGAGATCTGAAACCGTCGACCATCCCTCTTCCCCCCCCCCCCCCCCCAACAGATGCTGCTCGACCCACTGAGTTCCTCCAGCAGATTGTAGTTCCAGATCCCAGAGTCTCTTGTGAATCCACTTTCCTGTGAATGGGGGTGGGGAGGGAAAGGGGTCTAATGCTATTTAAAAAAATACAAGACAAAATATCAGTATTTAAAAGCTCCCAAAAAAGAGGGGAATTAATAGACCGAACACCAAGTGCTCATTTGCAAAAGGGGCTCAGTTTTGGGAGCCTTGGGTCGGTTAGAATTCAGTGGGGTTAAACGTCTTCACAGTTAGTGCTTTGGCAAGGATTGTCTTTACAAGTAGTAGTTCTGGCACTTGCCGTTGGCCAGGCTGAACTTGCCCTCCTGGTAGATCTGAGGTAACCCGGCGCAGGTCGCGGCCTCGGACATGACCTCCAGTGGCCCCTGCATCTCCCTGTTGTCCCAGCCGGGGTAAACAGGTGGGGTGGGGGGAGCCTTGCTGAGGGCTGCCCCGGGGTAGGTGAGCGGAGGGCAGAGGGCGTCCTGCGATCGGTGCTGCCAATCGTCCTGCTGCCTGTGGATTTTCATGTGGGCGTTCCGGCTCTTGATTTTGTAAAACATCCTACAGTGAGGGTGGGGGGGGAATGGTCAGAGAACAGGAGGTCGTCGCCTGTGTCTCCATGTTTCCTCTCTCTGCCTCACCCCCCCACCCCACTGTCTCCACCTCCTCTCTCCCCCCACCTCTCTCTCACCCCCTCTCTCTCTCACACCACCCATCTCACACTCCCCTGCACCAATCTCCCTCTCCACACCCCCCACACTGTCTCCCTCTCTCCCCCACTCTCTTTCTCTCTCCCGCCCCCCCACACCCCCCTCCCTCCCACGCTCCCCCCCACAAATTCCCCCACCTCCCCCATCTCCCACACTACCCCCCCACGCTCCCCCAACACCCCCTCTCTCCCCACTCCCCCCCACACTCTTCCCCCTCTCCCCGATCACGTACCCCTCCCTGCCCCATTGCCCCTGGATCTACTTACTTTCCGCACTGTTTGCAGGGGAAGTTGCCGATGACGGTGGGCAGGGACTCTCTCTCTCCCCTCTCTGCGCCGGCTGTGGGCTAGTGAACGGCAGCTTTGGGACCAATGAAACAGCAGCCAGTTATAACCAGGTCGCGCACTGATGGTCCACAAGTGTACAGGGTCGAGGTCTGAGTGAAATCCCTGCCTCCCTCTGCCCAGTGGGAAGCATCCGACTGGCCCGGTGTGGGAGCTCCAGGAACGCACGAGGCTGCAGAGAGCGTGGGCGGTCAGCCGGTTCCATCACGGGGACAGCTCTCCCCACCATCGAGGGACATCTACAGGAGGCGACGTCTCAGGAAGGCGACATCCACCATCAGGACCCCCACCGTCCGGGCCGTGCCCTACTTCTCGATGCTGCCATCGGGCAGGAGGTACAGGAGCCTGAAGACCCCACACCTCAAGGTTCAACAACAGCTTCTTCCCCACTGCCGTCAGGGTCTCGAACCCACCTGAGAAACCCCAACGCTACCTTGGACTAGATTTCCCTCAACTTGCACTGATGTGGTTACATTTAGTTTTGTTGTGTAAGTTATGTAGAATTTATGTTAATTTAAGGTTATGTTAACTTATGTCTGTAATGTTCTAAGCTGCTGCAGGAAGCTAATGTTCACGGCATTTACACCCTGGGTGTGTGACCGTGACGATAGACTTGAACTTGGTGTCATTTCCCCAACCCTGAAGTCACAGGGACGGTTTGAATAACTGGAGCATTAATCACAACCTATAGAACAGTAGAGCACAGGAACAGGCCCTTCGGCCCACCATGTTGTGCTGGACTAGTTAAACTAGTAATTAAACACCCAACTAAACCAATCCCTTCTGCCTACACAATGTCCACATCCCTCAATTCCCTGCACATCCATGTGTCTGTCTAACAGCTTCTTAAACACCTTGATCATATCTGCCTCCACCCCAACCCCTGGCAGCACATTCCAGGCACCCACCACTCTCTGTGTAAAACCTGCCCCGCGCATCTCCTTTGAACTTTCCCCCCTCTCACCTTAAATGCACGCCCTCTGGTATTGGACATTTCCACCCTGGGAAAAAGATACCGGCTGTCTACTCTGTCCATGCCTCTCATAATCTTATAAATCAGGTCCCCCCTCAGCCTCTGCCGCTCCAGAGAAAACAACCCAAGTTTGTCCGACCTCTCCTTATAGCTCATGCCCTCTAATCCAGGCAGCGTCCTGGTGAACCTCTCCTGCACCCTCTGCAAAGCCCCCACACCTGTCCTGTAACTTCTTAAACTCCACTCACTGGAAATTCACATGGGTCCCCAACTGCACCCGTCTCTTTGTGGGATACATGGACCCCGTCCCTCAACTCCTCAACACCTGCATTGCTGCTGCCTTCTGCACTTGGAAACATCATCACTCTTGCTGTGTCTGACCCCGGGAGTGTGTGACGGGACAGTGTAGAGGGAGCCTCACCCTGTGTCTGACCCCAGGAGTGTGTGACGGGACAGTGTAGAGGGAGCTTCACCCTGTGTCTGACCCCAGGAGTGTGTGATGGGACAGTGTAGAGGGAGCTTCACCCTGTGTCTGACCCTGGGAGTGTGTGACGGGACAGTGTAGAGGGAGCCTTACCCTGTGTCTGACCCCAGGACTGTGTGACGGGACAGTGTAGAGGGAGCCTCACCCTGTGTCTGACCCCGGGAGTGTGTGACGGGACGGTGCAGAGGGAACCTCACCCTGTGACCCACGTGATCGTGTCCTGGGTGGCTCAGGTTACATTCCCTGACCGTGTCCCTCACTGCCCCAACGACCTCTTGCCCCAGGAGGAGCTCGGGTTTAGTTTATGTCCCATACCAGGGGGCCCACTGTACGCCTGTCCCACTGCGGGAGGGTACACCGCCTCACCTCGTAGTCTGTGTCTTGTCTGAAGATGCCATTCCAGTCCTCGTCTGCGTCTGACGCTCGTGGCCGCAGCTTCTTGTTGAACTTGAGGCTCTTCTTGAAGGTGTAGTAATACTCGACGCACTCCGCAACGTCCTTGGTCCTCACCTGCAACCGTGCAGCAACGCAGCGCATGAGACCAATGCAGCCACTGAGGTCAGTCGCATTTAATGCCAACCTTTCACCCACAGGCCCTTCGCTCCACCAAGTTATGATAGTCCCCAAAATACATTCCCTCACCAGTACTGCGTTCAGTTCTGGTCGCCCCGTTACAGGAAGGGTGCGGGGGCTTTGGAGAGGGTGCAGGAGAGGTTCACCAGGACGCTGCCTGGATTAGAGGGCGTGAGCTACAAGGAGAGGTCGGACAAACTTGGGTTGTTTTCTCTGGAGCAGCAGAGGCTGAGGGGAGAGCTGACAGAGGTTTATAAGATTATGAGAGGCATAGCTTATGAGTTGTGCCTGAGTCACCTTGCAAGAGTCTAAACGAGGCACATTTGCAGATTGTTGCCAATCAATTGGCTGATTAACAGCAGCAAATAAAGGGAAGGCTGGTGTAAGCAGAGTGGCCATTGTGTGAGTGGACAGTGTTGGAGTGGGGAGCTGAGGCTTTGGCGAGAAGAGATGAAGGTAAGTCTCTGGCAAGTTCCTTTCTTTCTTGTTCCCTTTAGTGCCAGGACAGAACAGTGAGAACTGCTCCGGGGTCAGTGGTGCGTTCAGCTTGTGAGGTGTGGGAGTTCTGGGAGACATCCAGTCTCCCTGATAATTGCATCTGCACGAGGTGCATCCAGCTGCAGCTCCTTATAGACCATGTTAGAGAACTGGATCTGCAGCTGAATGACCTTCGGCTCCTATGGGATACCGAGGAGTACATAGATAAGAGCTACAGGGAGGCAGTCACTCTGAAGCTGCAGGAGGCAGGTGGCTGGGTGACTGTCAGGACAAGGACGGAGAATAGGCAGGTAGTGCGGAGTATCCCTGTGGCTGTTCCTCTCAATAACAGGTATACTGCTTTGGATACTGTTGGGGGGGGGACGACCTGCCAGGGGAAAGCTGCAGTGACCAGGTCTCTGGCACTGAGCCAGGTCGTGTGGTGCAGAAGGGAAGGGGGGGAGAAGAGGAGGACGGTAGTGACGGGATTCCATGGTAAGGGGGGCAGACAGGGATCCTGTGGATGTGAAAGAGACTCCCGGATGGTTTGTTGCCTCCTGGGTGCTAGGATCAGGGTCGTCTCAGCTCAGGCCCACAGCATTCTAAAGGGGGAGGGTGAACAGCCAGAGGTCATGGTACGTATTGGTACCAATGACATAGGTAGGAAAAGAGATGAGGTCCTGAAGCGGGAATGTAGGGAGTTAGGAAGGAAGCTGAAAAGCTGGGAGGGGGAATTCTGATGCTATCAGGCAGGAATTTAGGAGCATAAGTTGGGAACAGATGTTCTTGGGGAAGTGCACAGCAGAAATGTGGAGGTTGTTTAAGGAATACTTGCATGGGGCTTGGGATAGGTTTGTCCCATTGAGGCAGGGTAAAGATGGTCAAGTGAAGGAACCGTGGTTGACACGAGATGTAGAATATCTTGTCAAGAGGAAGAAGGAAGTTTACCTGTGGTTTAGAAAGCAAGGATCGGACAGGGCTCTGGAGAGTTACAAGTTAGCCAGGAGGAGCTTAAGAATGGACAGGGGAGCTAGAAGGGGGCATGAGAAGGCCTTGGCGAGTAGGATTAGGGAAAACCCCAAGGCGTTCTACACATATGTGAGGAACAGGAGGATGACTAGAGTGAGGGGAGGACCGATCAGGGATAAAAGGGGAAACGTGCCTGGAGTTGGAAGAGGTCGGGGAGGTCCTTAATGAATACTTTGCTTCAGTATTCACCAGAGAGAGAGACCTTGACGTGTGTGAGGATGGTGTATGACAGGCTGATACGCTAGGGCATGTCGACGTGAGGAAAGGGGATGTGCTGGAACTTCTGAAAAACGTCAGGATGGGATATATCCAGGGTTATTACGGGAAGTGAGGGAAGAGATTGCTGCACCCTTGACGATGATCTTTGCATCCTCACTGGCCACAGGAGCAGTGCCAGGTGATTGAGGGTGGCAAATGTTGTTCCTTTGCTTAGAAAGAGAGTAGGGATAACCCTGGGAATTACAGACCAGTGAGTCTTACTTCAGTGCTAGGCAAAGTACTGGAGAAAGAGGCAGGATTTATGGGCATTTGGAGAAGCACAGGCTGATTAGGGACAAGTAAGCCTGGCTTTGAGGGGCAGGTTGTGCCTCATGAGCCTGATTGAATTCTTTGAGGATGTGACAAAGCACATCGATGAAGGTCGAGCAGTGGGTGTGGTGTACATGGATTTTAGTAAGGTGTTTGATAAGGTTCCTCATGGAAGGCTTATTCAAAAAGTGAGGAGGCATGGGATCCAGGGAAACTTGGCTGTGTGGATTCAGAATTGGCTCGCCCATAGAAGACGGAGGGTGGTGGTAGATGGAGCGTATTCTGCCCGGAGGTCGGTGACCAGTGGTGTTCCGCAGGGATCTGTTCTGGGACCCCTGCTCTTTGTGATTTTATAGATGAGTTGGATGAGGATGTGGAAGGGTGGGTTAGTAAGTTTGCTGATGATACAAAGGTTGGTGGTGTTGTGGATAGTGTAGAAGGTTGCTGTAGATTACAACAGGACATTGATAGGATGCAGAGCTGGGCTGAGAAGTGGCAGATGGAGTTCAACCCGGATAAATGTGAAGTGATTCACTTCGGGAGATCGAATTTGAAGGCAGAATACAAGGTTAATGGCAGGACTCTTAGCAGTGTGGAGGAACAGAAGGATCTTGGGGTCCACATCGATAGATCCCTCAAGGTTGCTGCGCAGGTCAATAGGGTTGTTAAGAAGGTGTATGGTGTGTTGGCCTTCATTAGTCAGGGTATCGAGTTCAAGAGCCACGAGGTGATGTTGCAGCTCTGTAGAACTGGTCAGACCACACACCAGGAGTATTGTGTTCAGTTCTGGTCACTTCATTATAGGAAGGATGTGGAAGCTTTAGAGAGGGTGCAGAGGAGATTTACCGGGATGTTGCCTGGATTGGAGAGCATGTCTTATGAGGATAGGTTGAGTGAGCTGGGGCTTTTCTCTTTGGAGAGGAGGAGGATGAGAGGTGATTGATAGAGGTGTACAAGATGATAAGAGGCATAGATCGAGTGGACAGTCAGAGACTTTTTCTCAGGGCGACAATGGCTAACACGAGGGGACATAATTTTAAGGTGATTGGAGGAAGGTATAAGGGGGATGTCAGGGGTAAGTTTTTTTACACAGAGAGTGGTGGGTGTGTGGAACGCACTGCCGGCAGAGGTTGTGGGGGCAGATACATTAGGGACATTTAAGAGACATGAATGATAGAGAAATGGAGGGCTATGTGGGAGGGAAGGGTTAGATAGACCTTGGAGCAGGATAAAATGTCAGCACAACATTGTGGGCTGAAGGGCCTGTATGGTGTTGTAATGCTCTATAGATAGAGTAGACAGCCGGTATCTTTTTCCCCAGGGTCGAAATGTCTAATACCAGAAGGCATGGGCTTACGGTGAGAGGGGTAAATTCAAGGGAGATGTGTGGGGCAGGTTTTTTACACAGAGAGCGGTGGGTGCCTGGAATGCGCTGCCAGGGGTGGTGGTGGAGGCAGGTACGATCGAGGCTGTTAGACAAGCACGTAGATGTGCAGGAAATGGAGGGATGTGGACATTCTGTAGGCAGAAGGGGTTGGTTCAGTTAGGTGTTGAATTACCAGGAGGGAGATGGGACCGGCAGTGTGTGAGTGATGGACCCCGTCCCACCTGGACACTGGGGGTCTGGGCGCCAGGACCGGGACCAATGTCGGAGAACAGCCTGTTCCCTGGGTACCTTTGCCCCATTTGGAATCATTGGCCGCGGGGTAGGAGGGGGAGGCAAGGAACTCTAATAAAGAAATGTCCCTCGAGTGAGGGTGTGACCGGGCTTGGGACACGTTTGTGTTGGCGCTCCCAAAGTGCAAACCAGGCTGACAGTGCACCGCAGGGCAGAGGAGGGAACGCCGCGCTGTGGGAGGGGCGGCGAGGAGGGAGCACCATGCTGGGGGGGGGGGGGGCCACAGTCCCAGTCCAACCCTGGCACTGGCTGCAGGGGACAGGTCTCCCCCCCGGGAGTGGGAACCGCTCTAATTCCCGGAATGGCCGTCACCTACCACCTTCTGGACGGCGCGGAAGTCCTTCTTGTGCAGGGCGAACGCCTTGTTGAAGAGTCGCTTCTCGCTGGGGCTCCAGTTGCTGCTTCCTGCGGGGAGGGAGAAGGGGAGAGGGTGAGGCTGTGCCCGGGGACGGGAGGGGGAGAGGGTGAGGCTGTGCCCGGGGAGGGGGGGGGGGTGAGGCTGTGCCCAGGGAGGGGAGGGGGTGAAGCTGTGCCCGGGGACCCCGCGGCTTCAATACACCACAGGAGGGGTGGCAGGAAGCAGCTGCTCCCCTGCACCAGGTCGCCTCTCGGAGACGCAGCTGTGGGTTCAAACCCCCAAAGGTGCTCAGCAAACCACCTGCAGGGTTGGCCCCGTCCCCAGCGCACCACACAGCAAACAGTGAGGCAATAACTCAGCTGTTTTATATACCACCACCCCCCCACACCCCAAAGACCTGTCCCTAACACCAGTCCCATGTCCCATAGCAGAAGGTTGGGATCTCCCTGCTCTCTCTCCAGAAGCTGTGGGGTCTTCAATGTCATCCCAATGTTCTCCCTCCTCACCTCCCCTCCCTCAGCGTTCCCTCCTCGCCTCCCCTCCCTGATGTACCCTCCCTGCCCTTCAGTACAGTCATTCCGGGAGCGCCGACACTGGTCTGGATGACAGGTACCCCATGTCCAGTCACACTGTGGGGAGGGAGGGAGGCCCAGTGAGGAGGGAGCGCTTCCCGGGGCGGGGCGGTGAGGAGGGAGCGCCGCGCTGTGGGAGGGGCAGTGAGGAGCTTGTAACCATAGAGAGCTGTGGTCCTACAAGGTCCATCGTTGAATGTTCTGGGATTGACGTTGACGTTAGATGTTAACCTCTGGAGCGAACATCCCTGTCCGACACCTCACTAGTGTGACCCTCGCTGTCCGACACCTCACTAGTGTGACCCCCCTGTCCGACACCTCACTAGTGTAACCCGTGCACCACTGCGGGTCACCTACCTGAGTAATGATAATCCGCCAGAGGGTGAGAGGTGGACCGGGCTCCATTGTTCAACAGCAGCTTCTCCAGGGTGACCTGCGATGTGAACGGGTGGCGTGGCGATTAGTGTGTTTAAGGGAAGCGGTGGTTGGGAGAACATTCTGGATCGTGGGCTTTGCCCACGGACGCAAAGGTTGCAAACTGCAACCTGGAATATAAACAACAGCTCAGCAGGTCGGTCAGTGTCTGTGAGGGGGTGGGGGAGAGAAACAGCTCGACCCTGAAGGTTTATCTCTCCACAGATGCAGACTGACCCGCTGGGTGTTTCCAGCATTTTCCGTTTTAGTGAAGAGTCTGTTTGAGTCACGGAGCCAAACACCACGGAAACAATTTGGTTCAAGGTAGCCCACCCGACCTAGACCCAATGGCCCACGTTTGGCCCATATCCCTCTAAACCTTTCCTATCCGTGTATTTATCCAAATGTCTTTTAAATGTTACTGTACCTGCCTCACCCACTTCCTCTGGCAGCTCGTTCCACATACTGACCACCCTCTGGGTGAAGAAGTTGCCCCTCAGGTCCCTTTTAATCTCTCCCCCTCTCACCCTAAAACTGCACCCTCTAGTTCTCGGTTTCCCTTCCCTGGGGAAAGACTGTGCGCATTCACTCTATAGATGCCCCTCCTGCTTTTATAGGAGGTCACCCCTCAGCCTTCTATATTCCAAGAAACAAAGTCCTAGCCTGTCCAACTCAGACCCTCGTCCCACCAGCATTCTCTGTACACTTTATTAAGGAGCATGGAGTAGCATTTGTGATACCAGGTTTACTGGAGTCAGTTCCAGCATCCAATCAACATTGGCAAACTCAACACATCTGCAACTAGACGCAGAGTATCACTGACTTCATAAGCCACACTGTCACAGTCGGTCTATCGAACTCCTTACACCCTTCTATCGTGTCTGCCTCCACTCCCACCCCTGGCAGCACATTCCAGGCACCCAAAAAAATCTTGTCCCACATATCTCCTTTAAACTTCCCCCTCTCACCTTAAATGCATGTTCTCTGGTATTTGGCTTTTCAACCCTGGGGAAAAGATTCTGACTGTCTACTCTATCTCTGCCTCTCATAATCTTATAAACCTCTATCAGGTCTCCCCTCAGCCTCTGCCGCTCCAGACAAAACAACCAAAGTTTGTCCAACCTCTCCTTATAGCTCATGCCCTCTAATCCAGGCAGCATCCTGGTGACCCTCTTCTGCACCCTCTCCAAAGCCCCCACCTCCTGTAACGGGGCGACCAGAACTGCACGCCATTCTCCAAACGTAGCCTGACCAGAGTTTTACACAGCTGCAATGTGACCTCCTGACTCTTGTACTCAGCGCCCCGACCGATGAAGGCAAGCGCGCCGAACGCCTTCTTTACCGTCCCGTCTACTCGTGTGGTCACTTCCAGGGAGGGGTGGTGGGAGGGCATTGGTAGGGGCAGTACTGTGGGGAGGAAGCAGAGGGGAGAAGGGTTGACCAGGGGGTGGGGGGGGGGGGGCTCGATCAAAATAAAAAGCTAGCACCAACTTGACGGGGTGAATGGACTCCTGCTGCGATGGGATGGGACGCTCTGTGAATGCAGCCAAGGCTCCCGAGCCGGTGGTGGACGTTCAGACCCAGGGAGGTCCCGAGGGTGAGGGGACGCCCTGGGTGAGGGGGTGCCAGTACTCACCATCACGTCCCCCTCCACCTCGGAGAGGCAGTGCAGAGCGAACTCGCGGTTGAGGCCCCCACCGGGCAGGGCGCTGGAACAGGCCAGGTTCAGCAGGTCCTCCACTGCAAGTACAAGGGCACACAGTCGACCAGTGTCCCGGCAGTGTCCCCCCCCTCCCACTGGGTCTGTCGTCGTCGTCCTCCTCCTCCTCCTCCTCCTCCCCCTCATCTCCCTCCCCACCCACCACCCACCTCAACTCCGGACCTCCCAACGAGGCTGACGGCCAAGCGAGGGACTGGTCCCAGAGCCCGGGACATGAGGCACACAGCAAGATCCCACTAATGTGGTTACGCCCCCCACCCCACCCCAAGATGGCTCACTGTGTGTTGAATGTCGATGGGGCAGATGTCCACCTGCTCTTACCCCCACCCGAGCCTCGGCATGGGGGGGGGGTGGTAATTGGAGCCTTGGTTCTGCGGCGCTCCCTCCCCGCCGCCCCTCCCGCAGCGCGGCGCTCCCTCCCCGCCGCCCCTCCCGCAGCGCGGCGCTCCCTCCTCAACACACTGAGGCTTTTGGGTGTTTTGAATTCCTGCAGGAACTCTGATCCGTGGGATTCAGTGGGAATTGGAATTTTGCACTAATTCAGTTCCTGGATCTGGGCACAAGGCCGGGATTTACCCCCCTCCGTCCCTGACTGCCCCATGAGAAGGAGGGGGTGAGCTGCCCCCTTGAACCACCGCAGTCCGTGTGGGGAGGGGGTTCCCACGGTGCTGTTGGGGAGGGAGCTCCAGGGTTTAGACCCAGTGACGGTGAAGGAACGGCGAGATATTTCCCAGTCGGGGTGGGGTGTGACAGGGAGGGGAACCTGTGGGTGGTGGTGTCCCTCGGTGGGAGAGGTGGCAGGTTTGGGAGGTGCTGTCGGAGTAGCCTGGGCGAGTAACCGCGGGGCGTTGTGTAGACGGTGCACACTGCAGCCACTGTGCGCCGGTGGTGGAGGGAGGGAGTGTTTGGGGGGGGTGGGTGGATGGGGTGCCGATCGAGCGGCCTGCTTTGTCCTGGACGGTGCCGAGCTCCTCGAGAGTTGTTGGCGCCGCACTCACCCAGGCCGGTGGGGAGTGTCCCGCCACACTCCCGACCTGTGCCATGTCGATGGGGGAAAGGCCTCGGGGTGTCAGGAGGTGAGTCCCTCACCACGGGGTCCCCACCCCCTGACCCGCTCCTGTATCTGGCCCGGCTGAACATCGATGGCGGATGTTGAGGGTAGGTGGTTTCAAGAAGGTTATTTCACTGCCCCCAATCCCCAAGTCTCAAGGGCCAATGAGGGATGACATCACTGGAGATGGTCGCTTCCCAGCACGTCCGTGGTGTTGTTACGTGGTCAGGTCTTGCGACGCGCAGGCAAGGGCTGCGTCATTGGCTGAGATGCAAACGGGAAGAGGGCACTGAACATGCAGTGCCGTTCCTCCGCAGACGCCATACGCAGGAGGCACCGGAGAAGGCAGCGATTAACATGAGAAGAGGGCATGGCCCGGATGGTGGGGATCCTTGACAACGGACGTTGCCTTCTTGAGGCAGCCCCTCCTGTAGATACCCCCGACGGTGGGGAGGGATTTGCCCGTGGAGGAGCAGAGGGATCTGGGGGTCCATATCCACAGATCCCTGAAAGTTGCCTCGCAGGTGGATAGGGTAGTTAAGAAAGCTTATGGGATGTTAGCTTTCATAAGTCGTGGGATCGAGTTTAAGAGCCGCAAGGTAATGATGCAGCTCTACAAAACTCTGGTTAGACCACACTTGGAGCACTGTGTCCAGTTCTGGTCGCCTCATTATAGGAGGGATGTGGAAGCGTTGGAAAGGGTGCAGAGGAGGTTTATCAGGATGCTGCCTGGTTTAGAGAGGATGATTTATGAGGAGAGACTAAGGGAGCTAGGGCTTTACTCTTTGGAGAGGAGGAGGATGAGGGGAGACATGATAGAGGTGTTCAAAATATTAAGCGGAATAGATAGAGTGGACAGCCAGCGCCTCTTTCCCAGGGCACCAATGCTCAATACAAGAGGGCATGGCTTTAAAGTAATGGGTGGGAAGTTCAAGGGAGATATCAGAGGAAGGTTTTTTACCCAGAGAGTGGTTGGGGCATGGAATGCGCTGCCTGGGGTGGTGGTGGAGGCAGGTACATTGGTCAAATTCAAGAGATTGCTAGATAAGCATATGGAGGAATTTAAAATATGTGGGAGGAAGGGGTTAGATAGTCTTAGGCGAGGTTTAAAGGTCGGCACAACATTGTGGGCTGAAGGGCCTGTATTGTGCTGTACTGTTCTATATATTGGGCCGAGTCCACTGCTCTCTGCAGCTTCTTGCGTTCCTGCGCATTCGAATTGCTGTCCCAGACCCGGATGCAACCAATCAGGACACGTCCAACAGTACATCTGTAGACATTTGTTATTCGGTGACAAACCGAAACTCCTTAAACCTCCCAAGGAAGGCACCGGCGCATCTTCCTTGCGATCACGTCTACGTGCTGGGCCCAGGACAGGTCGCCCGAGATGTTAACGCCCAGGAATTTAGAGCTGCTGACCCTCCCCACCGCTGATTTGCACCCCGCCCCCCCACCCCCAGTGTGGACTGGCGCACGTTTGCCCTCCTCCTCTCATTAGCCAACGATCGTTTTTTTAGTTTTACTGGCGTTGAGCGAGAGGTCATTGTCACAGCTCTGCTCGACCGGGTGTCCGACCGGGGGCAGCGTCGGAAGGTGCTTCAGCTCTGCTGCCTGCGTGTACACAGGCCGGGTGCACGGAGGGGACGCCCCGCCCACGCTGGCTCGCGCCTCTCGTTACCTTGACCTTGCACCTCCAGACTTTCCGAGAGCTTCTTCCAAGGTTTCCAGACCAGGTCGGCACCGTGCACCGCCACTTCCTCCCAGAGCGTCCGGGACGCATCCTCGACCACCGCCTGGAACCTGGCTCCTACGTTGATGCGGCTGGGGAAAGGCAAGCGTGTGCCCGTTAGCGCCCAGCCACGGCTGGGGAGGGAGAGAGACACAGCCTGCAAATCCCCCCCACCCCTCGCTCAGCCCCTGAGAAAGCGCACACACCCAGTCACCTCTTTCTTATTAACTAGAAGCACTACAAAAGGACAAATAGCGTCACTACACTACAACTAGTACAGGAAAAGGAGAAAGCAAACTGAGCAGCTACTGTCGAATAATTGCTTTTGTCACTAATGGCCAAGAGATCCATTCTATTTAAATGCAAGGACCCAATACCCCCACTACATTTCAATGGTTCTTTCAAACTATAACATGTTTAAGCTTAGAAAGAATCAGGAGCGGCACTGTTGATCCTTTGCTTCAATTTGAGGAAGTTTGGAGTCCATTTATTCAGTATTTCCTTACGACGTGAGCAGACCTTTTCTGAATCCCCTTCAATAACCTTTGAATATAGAGGAGCGGAGCTGACGACAGAAGAATGTCTTTTTTAATCGAAGAAATATCAGTCCAGTTTTTTTTCTTAGAAGTTTTTGCTTTGGTTCGGTTTATATTACATTTTTTTGATTTGGGGGTTTTCTCTTCATATAATTAAATTTCTTTTCAATATTTTTCCCCATCATGTTCACTTGGCAAGAGAGCGGGAGGGTGAGATGACATATTTTACTCCTCATGGGTATGAATATGAACAGTTATTGTTACCCTGATCTCTTTGTATCAGATGTAGAATCATTAGTGTTACCGACATCAATTGAATTCATTTGAAATTCAATAAAAAGGTTGAAAAAGAGAAAAACTAAGCAGCAATGTAACTGCAGCGAAATAACGTTGACTAAACGCGCCACGCAACACAGCACCCGCGAAACGCATCACGCAGCACTTCAGAGAAGAATCGCATTCTCACCGTTCACAACACACGCGATGCCCTGAGGGGCCCACCGAGCACGGAACTCAGCCAGGGTGCCCGCAGAGTCTGCGCGCTCCCTCTCCAAGGACACCTGCGCACGGACGTGAGCCCGGAAGGGACCACCTCCACCCCACCCTTCCCCTCCGAGGCAGGTCAAGCAGCGTCCGTGGGGGTGGGAGAGGAACCATCGAAGTTCTGGTTCCAGAGCCTGAGGGTGGTCAGGGGAGGGGAGGGGCTGGAGCTGGGACACAGGCGTCAGGTGGACGCTCAATGGTGGGAGGAGGGGAGTGTGGGGCAATGTTTCTATAAGTCCTCTCTGCGCCCCTTCCAGCGCCATGTCAACGAGCGGTTGTTGGTCGGTACAGACTGGATGGGCAGAAGGGCCTATTCCCCACCCCATCTCTGTGATAAAATTCCTCCTCACCTGCATCCAACCCATCCCCAGCCAGTGCGTATGGAGACTCGGGAACAGAGGCCAAAGCTGCAGAGAGTTCCACAGCACAGAAACACGCCCTTCTGTGCCGACCCCTATACACTGATCCCATTGTATTCTCCCCATCAACTACCCCCCAGATTCTACCCCTCACCCACACACCAGGGGGGCAGTTAACCCACCAACTTCAGGGAAGGAACTGGAGCCCCCGGGGGGATCCCACAGGGAGAACACGCAAACTCCACACAGACAGTGCCGGAGGTCAGGATCGAACTCGGGTCTCTGAAGCCAAAGTCAGCGGCTCCACCGGGGTGGGGGGAGGGTGGGGGGGTCAGTGACGAAATTTTTGAGTCCTCCCTTCCCAAGGCCACAGTGCAGTCGGTTGTGGGGAGGTGGGAGCGACGGATTTCTGGGGGAAGAGTGGGAGAGTCAGCCAGTGGGAGAGGAGAGGTAGAGGGGCAGAATGTCCTCTGGTGGCCCTTATGGGTCGCAGGACCGTCCCTGCAGCAGATCTAACGCGGGCACCGTGCCCACCAGCTACAGGCGGTACCTGAGGAATGGCAGCACACGTTGTACAGGCAGTGACCTGTTTCTGGGGCAACAGGCTAACGGAGGGGGGGGTGTACTCACGGAGTCTGACCGTTCCCCGGTGTGGTGTAGTCCTGGGACACACAATCGAAGCCGTCTGGGTAAAGGGAAAATAATTGTCACCATCAAATGTGAAGAAAGAATCTCCCTGTGTAGTCATCCACACCCTGAATAAACAGTCGCTCTGTACAGTTACACAGCGACCCTCACCCTGAATAAACAGCGACTCTGTACAGTTACACAGTGACCCTCACCCTGAATAAACAGCGACTCTGTACAGTTACACAGTGACCCTCACCCTGAATAAACAGTCGCTCTGTACAGTTACAGTGACCCTCACCCTGAATAAACAGTCGCTCTGTACAGTTATACAGCGACCCTCACCCTGAATAAACAGTCGCTCTGTACAGTTACACAGCGACCCTCACCCTGAATAAACAGTCGCTCTGTACAGTTACACAGCGACCCTCACCCTGAATAAACAGTCGCTCTGTACAGTTACAGTGACCCTCACCCTGAATAAACAGTCGCTCTGTACAGTTACACAGCGACCCTCACCCTGAATAAACAGTCGCTCTGTACAGTTACACAGCGACCCTCACCCTGAATAAACAGTCGCTCTGTACAGTTACACAGCGACCCTCACCCTGAATAAACAGTCGCTCTGTACAGTTACACAGCGACCCTCACCCTGAATAAACAGTCACTGTACAGTTACACAGCGACCCTCACCCTGAATAAACAGTCGCTCTGTACAGTTACACAGCGACCCTCACCCTGAATAAACAGTCGCTCTGTACAGTTACACAGCGACCCTCACCCTGAATAAACAGTCACTCTGTACAGTTACACAGTGACCCTCACCCTGAATAAACAGTCACTCTGTACAGTTACACAGTGACCCTCACCCTGAATAAGCAGTCACTCTGTACAGTTACACAGTGACCCTCACCCTGAATAAACAGTCACTCTGTACAGTTACACAGTGACCCTCACCCTGAATAAACAGTCACTCTGTACAGTTACACAGCGACCCTCACCCTGAATAAACAGTCACTCTGTACAGTTACACAGCGACCCTCACCCTGAATAAACAGTCACTCTGTACAGTTACACAGCGACCCTCACCCTGAATAAACAGTCACTCTGTTTACACAATACCTCCACACCAGCTTCAGGAACAGCTACTTTCCTACAACCATCAGGTACTTGAACCAACCTGCACACCCCTAACCCTACCTCAGCAACGGGACACTGCAGACCTCCTCTCGCACCACCGGGGACCTGACTCTGATTGTGTGTTTTTATGCACTCATGTCCTGTTTTCCACACTTTTCCTTCCCTGTCTTGTACATTTTATCCTGCATGGTTGTCTGTATTTTGGGGCCTGTGATGCCGCTGCAAGTTTCTCAGTGCTCCTGTATCTCACCGCACTTGTACACACCACAATAAACTCGACTCGACTCGATCGATCTCCCGAGTCCCACTGCCCTCACCAGGACATGCCCTCTCCCGATTATTCCGGAATTCCGAGGAAGCAGACACTTACTGAACTGGTTGCAGGGGTAGGGAGAAACAGCAGGGTCATTGTTGGAAGTGGCAGAATGCAGGTTGCAGAAGAGTCCGCTGCCCTTTCGCAGGGGGTCTAACATGGGCTGCGGGGTGTAATGGAGGGGTTCCACGGCTCGCTCAAGAAGATCACCAGCGTTGCTGTTGACGGACCGGAGGTAACTCCGATACACGGTCACGGGCGGATACTTGGGAACGAGACCTTCGGCACTCTGTGGGCACAGCACACTCGGTTTTAGATTCACCAACCTCTTGCCCCGTCTACATAAATTGGTTTATTATTGTCACATGTACAGAGGTACAGTGGCAAACGTTGCTTTGCATGACATCCGTACAGATCATTTCATCACATCAGTGCATCGAGGTAGTACAAGGGATAACAGAATGAAGAATAAAGTGTTACAGTTACAGAGGAAGTGCAGTGCAGGCAGACAATAAGGTGCAAGGGCCACGACGAGGTAGATTATGAGGTCAAGAGTCCGTTTTATTGTACTAGGGGACCATCCAATCATCTTATAACAGCAGGATAGAAGCCGTCCTTGAGCCTGGTGGTACGTGCTTTCAGGTTTTTGTATCTTCCTCAAGAGTGCTGAGGAAATTCGGCATGTCCCTGATGACCCTCACCAATTTTTACAGATGCACCATCGAAATCGCCCTATCTGGATGGCACACGGCCTGGTACGGCAACTGCTCTTCCCGGGACCGCAGAGCATCCTATTGTAGCGGTTGGCGTAACACTATTACAGCGCCGGTGACCCGGGTTCGATTCTGGCCGCTGCCTGTAAGGAGTTTGTACGTTCTCCCCGTGTCTGCGTGGGTTTCCTCCGGGTGCTCCGGTTTCCTCCCACATTCCAAGGACACACGGGTTAGGAAGTTGTGGGCGTGCTATGTTGGCGCCGGAAGCGTGGAGACACTTGCGGGCTGCCCCCCAGAACACTCGACGCAAAAAGATGCATTTCACTGTGTGTTTCGATGTACGTGTGACTAATAAAGAAATCTTATCTTATCTTCAGGACCCCTGGGGCACCACCCATCTCACCATCTCTCCGTGACATCTTCCAGACACCCCCACCACCCTGCCAGTTCGGGAGAACGTTTACACCAACGGGGACGGCGCTGGCCAGCGGTGGAAACAGGCACGACGGGAAATGGAGGTGACTGACCCACCTCAGGCGTCGAGTAGTCGACCATGTTGCTCAGCATCCTCATTTCCTGTCCGGACAGGAAGTCACCCGAGGCCTCCGCCAGGGGGCTGTCTCGCCTGCAGCTCTCGCCCGCGGGCGCCTTGGCTGCCAGGGCGTTTGTTGGGAGGTGGGCAGAGAAGTGGCAGCCATCCCTCGGGACCTTCTGCACATTGTTCTACGAGAAGATGGGATCCCGTCAGCCTTCCCTCCGCATCGGCTCCCTTCGCCCTCCTCATTTCCCCCCTCGTCTCCTCCCCCACCTCCTCCTGTCCCTCCCAAATTCCTGGGGTGGATTTACCCCTTGACCTGGTAGCCCACGCCCCTCTCCCCATCCACGTGGGAGATTCCTCTCCCATCTGGAGGAGCTCCCTCACCTCTTCCCTCATCGTCTCCCTCGGAGACTCTCCCGGACCCCTCATCTCAATAACGAATCCTCCCCTGACTTCAGATAACCTCCCTCTCTGCCTCAGAACTGGACACTCCTCCCTCTGATCACCTTGGCCCAGTTGTTTTCTCGTTTGGAAACACGAAAGGATAGGAGCGATGGGCCAAATGGCCCATCGTCCCTCCCTGGGCATGCCCCTTTGCTATCAGTGACGCGTTACACCCACAAAGAAGCTCGACCTGATTTCAACTGCCCCCTTAATGGCCACACCAACGTACTTGGTCTTGCCCTCCCGCAGATATTCCCTGCGGACTATCCAATTCCCTCCTCCTCACCTCTTCTGCTGCCTAAAATCAACTTGTTTTCTCCTCTTCCCGCTTCCGACCCTGAAATGTTGAGACTCTCTCTCCCTCTCTCTCTGTCTTCCCCCCCCCCCACCACCCCACCCCACCCCACAGGCACTGCCTGACCTGATAAGTGTCCTCCAGCAATCCCGACTTTATCTGGGATTTCCGACGTCTGTGCGGGGGCTGACTGACCTGGGTCACGGGGTGGGAGGTCCCCATGCATGCCCCGGGAGCGACATGGGCCTGGAAACTTGCGGCGTTCCTGAACTGTTCCTTGCAGCATCCACAGCTGAAGGGGTAGGGTGCCTCCTCCTTCTCCTCGAGCCCTCTCCTGTGCAGAGCGGATGCATCCAACAGCAGAGTGAAAAGGAGAAAAGAATTCCTGTTTTCCCCACAAACTTCCCTGCCTCCCAAGCCGTCGATGTACAAAGACGCACACCGCCCACTGAAAGCCAACCGGCGGCAAGAAATTACCAAAGTCTGTTGGCACATCCCTCCCCACCATCGGGAGTATCTACCGGAGGCGCTGCCTCAAGAAGGCAACATCCATCATCAAAGATCCCCACCATCCAAGCCGTGCCGTCTCCTCGCAGCTCCCATCGGGCAGGAGGTACAGGAAGTCCCCACACCACCAGGCTCAGGAACAGCGACTTCCCTTCAACCGTTTGGTTCCTGAACCGACCGACACAACCCTGATCACTGCCTCAGTACAGCAACACTGGGACCTCTTTGCACTACAGAAGACTTTGTGTTTTTTTTTGTTCTGATTGTGTTCTTTCTTGTAAAAATTGTGTATAATTGATGTTTAATTTATGTTTTTCTTGTGAATGCTGCTTATCTGATGCTCTGTACCTGTGATGCTGCTGCAAGTAAGTTTTTCACCGCACCTGTGCACACATGGGCTTGTGCATCTGACAGTAAACTCAACCTTGACCTGAAGACTTGATCTTGGAGCAGGATAAAATGTCGGCACAACGTTGTGGGCCGAAGGGCCTGTACTGTGATGTAGTGTCCTATGTTCTATGTTCTATGAAGGAGGTTTGATACAGGAGCAAAGGGAGCCTTGCTCCAATTATACAGGCCACGCCTGGAGTGTTGCATGTTGGTCTTGCTTTATGCGTTGGTCAGACCACATTTCCTGAGCAATTTTTGGGCCCCGTGTCTAAGGAAGGATGTGCCAGCCCTGGAGAGGGTCCAGAGGAGGTTTTCACAAGAATGATCCTGGGGATGAAAGGGTTAATGTACAAGGAGCGTTTGATGTCTCTGGGCCTGGAGTTCAGAAGGATGAGGGGGGGATCTCATTGAAACCTCCCAGATACTGAAAGGCCTGGACAGAGCGGACGTGGAGAGGATGTTTCCATCAGTGGGAGAGTCCGGGATCCGAGGGCACAGCCTCGGCATGAAGGGACGTCCCTTTAGAACTGAGATCAGGAGGAATTTCTTCAGCCAGAGGGCAGTGAATCTGTGGAATTCGTTGCCACAGGTGGCTGTGGAGGACAAGTCATTGGGTGTGTTTTAAGGCAGAGGTTGATCGGGAAAGGGGTTAAGGGTTACGGGGAGAATGGGGTTGAGGGAAAAAAATCAGCCATGATCGCATGGCGGAGCAGACTCGATGGGCCGAATGGCCTAGCCCTGCTCCTATACCTTGCGGTCTCCTCCTGTGAGGAAGGTGTTGGTGTCGGAGAGGGGAGTGCAGTGAGGATTCACGGGACCAATCCCTCGGAGGGAGGACAGAGATCGGGGCGTGGGGCCGATAACCGCTGGAGTTGGGAGGAGCAGCTGGAATCATATTGAAACTCCGAGACACAGAGGGGTACAGCAGGGAGACAGGCCCTTCAGCCCATCCTATCCGTGCCTGACATTAAACCCCCACTAATCTGACACTAATCCCATTTTATTCTCCCCCCTCATTCCCATCCACTGCCCACCCCCAGATTCTACCCCCAGGGGCAACTTACAGCGGCTGGTTAACCTACCGACCAGCTAGAACGTAGGGCAGCGCAGTGGGTAGTGCCGCTGCATCCCAGCGCCAGAGACCCGGGTTCGATCCCGACCTCCGGCGCTGCCTGTGTGGAGTTTGCACGTTCTCCCCATGACCGGGTGGGTTTCCCCCGGGAGCTCTGGTTCCCGTCAACGTCCCGATGACGGGTGGGGTCGGTGGGTTAATTGCCCCTTGGCGTGTGGGTGAGGGGTGGGATCTGTGGGGCAGTTGACGGGACTGTGGGGGGAGTAGGTGACGGGGGGAGTGGGGTCGATGGGCTTGCTGTGCAGGGAGACAGCATGGACCAATCGGGCGGAATGAATGGCCTCCTTGGACTCTTCCTGTGCAGGGAGGTGAGACATCTGGAGAGTTTGGGAGCCCACCGAACTGTCGATGAACCCACCTGGTTCTCTGAGACCCTCTGGGGACGGAACCCGCCGTCCTTACCCGGTCTGGGCCTGTATGTGACTCCTGACCGTCCCCAAGCTTGGCCTTCCAAGGAGGGGATCTCCCCCAACCCCTCCCACCACACCCCCAACCCCCCCCACCCCCACCCATCTCCAAACCACCCCAACTGCCCCACCTCTGCACCCCACCCCCAACCCCGCCCCCCAACCCAACCCACACCCCCACCCCACACTCACCTCCCCCCCACCCAACCCCCCCTCCGCTCCCCAACCCCCATCCCCAACCACCCCCAACTACCTCACCCCCACCCACCCCCAAACACCCCCAACCGCCCCACCTCCGCACCCCACCCCCCAACCCCTCCACACCCCCAGCACCCCACCTCCACCCACCCCCCAAACCCCACCCACCTCCGCTCCCCACACCCACCCCCAACGACCTCCCCACCCAACTCCCCACACCCACCCCAACACCTCTGCACCCCCCACCCCCAGCCACTTCTGCTCCCCACCCCTACCCACATCCACCCCCACCACCACCTCCCAACCTCCACCCCACCCAATCCTCCCCCACCCCCACCCCCAACCTCATCCCACCATACCCCCCACACCCCCACCCACTCCCCCCACCCTCCCAGGGCCCTACCTTTGACCAGCCAACCTGCCGCAGGACGGAGGCGTCTGATGTACCTGCGGGATAAAGAAGGCCGGGTCATTGGTGGACTGGGGAGCATCTGCCCCGTACTCCCATTGGCTGAGCCCAGGGACCCGTGGCAGCCAATCACCCAGGCTCTGCTGCTGTCCATCAGCCACGCTCTGTGGCCCACCGTTGTCTGCCCGCTCTAGTCCCAGGACCTCATTGGTCCCCACACCCTCATCCACCCAATCCTCCCCCACCGCTGTCACCTCCCAAACCCTTTCCCAGCTCCCCGGCACCAACCAGCTCCCTGATTCCCGTCCATCCAGCCCCACCCACAGTTGCCCGGACACTCGAGCTCCAGAAACGCCCCCCCTCCCCCCCCCCACCAACTAAATCCCCTCCGTCCCTCCCCGAACCCCTCCAATCTCCCCCGCCCTCCCGCAAACCCCTGGTCAGACCCTCCGTGGTTGGGGATCAACGCCGTGCTGGTTTCACCGAGGGACGGACAGGGAGGAGGAGGCCATTCTGCCCATTGAGTCCGTACCGGCTCTGCAAGCACAACCTCCAGCCTCCTTCAGATACCCAGCCAGGTTCCGATCTGAACCTGCACCCCCTGTCCCAAGGTATGGTCCAGGCTACAGATAGTTCTGTCATGGGACCTGCTTCCTTACGCAGGTCCTCCTGGACTTATGGGCAGCCTGTACGCACGGACGGGATGGAATGGCCGGCTGCAGACATCTTCCTTGACTCCACTGTCCCTTCTCTCCCCCAGGGCCGGCGGGCAGGGTGGAGCCGAGCTGAGCCGGCAGCGCAGAGCTGACTCCACAGCTCGCTCAGTGGGTCAGGGAGGCCGCCAACGGCCACTCTCCCCCCGCCTGCTTGCTTGAATGTGACACTCTCCCTCACGCTGATTTTCGAGTCAGAGTCATACGACGCAGAAACAGGCCCTTCGGCCCAACTGGTCCATGCTAACAAAGACACCCATCTAAATTAGTCATTTGCCCGCGTTTGGCCCGTATCCCTCTGAACCTTTCCTATCCATGGACCTGTCCAAGTGTCCTTTAAATGTTCTTAATGTACCTGCCTCACCCACTTCCTCTGGCAGCTCGTTCCACGTACAGACCACCCTCTGGGTGAAGACATTACCCCTCAGGTTCCTATTAAATCTCCCCCCTCTCACCTTAAACCTGTGTGCTCTAGTTCTTGATTCCCCAACCCTGGGGAAGAAAAACTGTGCGCGTTCACCCTATCGATGCCCCTCATGATTTTACACACCTCGATAAGGTCACCCCTCAGTCTCCTACGCTCCAAGGAGTTAAGTCCCAGCCTGTCCGACCTCTCCCTATAACTCAGTCCCTCAAGTCCCGGCAACGTCCTCATAAATCTCCTCTGCACTTCTTTCCAGTTTGATAACATCTTTCTTGTAGTAGGGTGACCAAAGGTGAACACAGTACTCCAAGTGCGGCCTCACCAGCGTCCTGTACAACCGTAATGGCAGATGGAGTTTAATTCGGATAAATACGAGGTGTTGTGTTTTGGGAAGACAAACCTCCCAACCTCTATACTCAGTGCCCTGACTGATGAAGGCCGGCGTGCCAAACGCCTTCTTCACCGCCCTGTCTGCCTGTGACACCACTTTCAGGGAATTATGTACCTGAACTCCAAGGTCCCCCTGTTCTACAACACACCCCAGGGCCCTACCGTTTACCGTGAAAGTCCGACCTTGATTTGCCTTTCCAAAATGCAGCACCAACCACGATTCCCATCTAAGTTAGTTCTATTTGCCAGCATTTGGCCCATATCCCCCTACACCCTTCCGATCCACGAACCTGTCCAAATGTCTTTTAAACGATGGAATTGTCCCCACCTCTACCACTTCCTCTGGCAGCTTGTTCCACACACCCACCGCCCTCTGGGTGAAATACTTGCCCCTCAGGTCGCCCTTAAATCTTTCCCACTCACTTTAGACCTGTGCCCTCTAGTTTTTGAATCCTTTTCTCTGGGAAAACGACTGTGACCGTTCACCTTATCTACGCCCCTCAAGATTTTATATGTTTTTGTTCAGTTCCGATCCGGACAGGGTGGTGAAAAAGGCTTTTGACTGTTTGCGGGAATGGGACCCTGTGTTAACCCTAAAAGACACCTAGACAGGTGTATGGATAGGAAAGGGTGGGAGGGATATGGGCCAAACGCAGGCAAATGGGACTGGCTTAGATGGGCATCTGGGTCAGTGTGGCGTGGTTAGTAGTCTATGACTCTATGAATCTATAACCTGGGAAATGCCTGTACGTTCTCCCACCAGAGAAGATGACTAACCTTCCCACCCTGATATAGAACATAGAAAACCCACAGCACAATTCAGGCCCTTCAGCCCACAAAGCTGTGCCGAACATGTCCCTACCTCAGAAATTACTAGGCTTACCCACAGCCCTCTATTTTTCTCAGCTCCATGTACTTATCCAAAAGTCTCTTAGAAGACCCTATCGTATCCGCCTCCACCACCGTTGCCGGCAGCTCATTCCACGCAATCACCACTCTCTGAGTAAAAAACTTACCCCTGACATCTCCTCTGTACCTACTCCCCAGCACCTTAAACTTGTGTCCTCTTGTGGCCACCATTTGAGCCCTGGGGAAAAGCCTCTGACTATCCACACGATCAATGCCTCTCATCATCTTATACACCTCTGTCAGGTCCCCCCTCATCCTCCAAGGAGAAAAGGCCGAATTCCCTCAACCTGCTTTCATAAGGCATGCTCCGCAATCCAGGCAGCATCCTTGTAAATCTCCTCTGCACCCTCTCTATGGCTTCCACATCCTTCCTGTAGCTAGGTATCTTCCAGCTGTCTGCTCAGTCCCCTTGCCCCATTCGTTTCCCTGGAACCCCTGAACATCAGCTGTCCCTCCCCTGGACTGAGAGGGTAACAAGGGAGAGGCGATAAATGTTGGCCATTCCAACCTCACCAAAGTCCCCAAAGAAATGAACGCAGAACAGCAATAAACATCATACTCGAGGTAGTAGGGTCACAGAAACAGACCCTTCGGCCCACCTTGACCGTACTGAGCATCGTCCCAATCCATCCCACACATCAACGGGTATATCAGTGTATTGAAACAGGCAGGACCAATCCCAGTGCGTCCCCAGGAGAGGCAACGATGCCATCCGTGGATGGGCCCACAGCAGTGGGCAGGCAGACGCGTACGCTGGGAGCGCGTGTACGCACACACAGACATGCGCAGGGACGCAGTGCCACGGTTGAGCCTACCTGCTCCCAGTAGAGGTCGGTGGGGCAGAGCTGAGGTGCGAGGAGTTTGTTGGCGGAGGGGTTCAGGAGCTGGATGCAGGAGGTCTCGCCGCCGTTCTCGGTCTCCTGGTGCGGGCAGGGAGTCACATACTGTGGGGACGAGGAGGCGGGGCCCAGGGGCTGTGGGGTTTGCACTGTGGGGAAGGAGAGCGAGCAGGCAGCAGTCAGTGGAGACGGTCAAGCACGGAGCAGCCGCGGGGGATAGTCACCCCTCCTGTCCGCACACGCAGCCCGTAACGCACGGGAAAGGAAGCTCTGGTATCCCGGAACCAGAAACACACACTGATACCTTGCACCCCCCCAATAAACCCCCACCCCTCACTATGTCACCCCCCCTCACTGTGACACCGACACCCCCCTCACCGGGACGCCGACACGCCCCACAACCCACACAGCTTTGGCACCCCGCTGTCCCGTTGACCCCTGCTCCCTGCCCCCGCCCCCTGCGTCGGTTACCTGGTGACCCGTGGCTGTTGTGCTGGTACAGCGGGGCGCCCATCGCCTCCCGCGGTGGCTCCTGCAGACGGTAGTGCGGCCTGCCCCCATAGACGTACTGCTGGCCGGTGGCCACCCCCAGCCCGAAGTGCTCCCTCTTGCCCTCCGCGCCCGGGGCCGGGCCCCCTGCCCGCTGCTCTGCCCCACGGCCGAACTGGGCCGTGGCGGCCGGGTGGAAAGAGGGGCGGATGTGCCCCCTGCAGGGGCTGGAGTGAGCGGCCTGGGCCGGTGGCTCACCCTCACCCAGCATGCGTTGTTGGCGGTGCTGGGGGTGCTCCCCTTGCTGTGTGGCTGCAGCGGAGTGCTGCAGGAAGGCCGACTGTGGCCCCAGCTGCATGGCCGGCATGCGACGGGCCTGCGCTAGGCCACAGTGCAGGTTCGGGGCCTCCTGGGGACGGTAGTGAGGGCCCTGGGACACCCTGGGGTGGAGGTAGTGAGGGGGGTGCGTCTTCTCTGTCAACATCTGCCTCAGGGTGGGTGTCTGCACACAACTGGCGGCCCCTGACCCCTGACCCAGCGCCCTCCGGCGGAGGAAGGCCTCGTTGAAGGAGTCCAGCTTCCCGTCCATCCTCCTGGCGACCGGCACCTCGTAGGAGGCCTCGTAGCCGGCAAATCCGGCTGGGCTGTGGGCGCCCGCCATCTCCGGCTTGGGGCCCACTGCGCCGGACAGCTCGGAGGCTGGCCAGCCGTCGTCATGGGCAACGGCGGCCATCTTGGGGGCATCCACGGGTGGCCGCAGGGGGTCCAGCCCGTCGGGAGCAAAGCAGTGGGGGCCCGGCTGGCCACCCCCACCTACCACCCCGCTGCCCCCGCCCCCCTCCAGCTCCAGCAGTGGGGGCAGTGGCGGTCGTAGAAGAGCAGCGGGGTGCGGTCTCCCGGCGCGGTCACTCCCAGCTGCTCGGACATGGCGCGTGCGGTCTGCGGAGGGCTGGTCAGCGAGGGGTCTGAGGTCCCGGGCTAGAAAACAGAGAGGGAGGAGGTTAGAAAGTTGTATGGTGAGGGGGGAGGGAGGGGGAGGGTGCGGGGGGAGGGCTGAGGGGGGGTGAGGGAAATAGGGAGGGAGAGGGAGGGGGAGGTAAGAGCCAGAGGTGGGGGGAAGGAGAGGGGGAGGGGTATGGGGAGGCTGAAGGAGTCAGGAAAGGGAGAGGGAGAGAGAGGTGGCCCCACCACCCCTCCCGCAGCGCGGTGCTCCCCCCTCGCCGTCCCTCCCGCAGCGCGGCGCTCCCCCCTCGCCGTCCCTCCCGCAGCGCGGCGCTCCCCCCTCGCCGTCCCTCCCGCAGCGCGGCGCTCCCCCCTCGCCGTCCCTCCCGCAGCGCGGCGCTCCCCCCTCGCCGTCCCTCCCGCAGCGCGGCGCTCCCCCCTCGCCGTCCCTCCCGCAGCGCGGCGCTCCCCCCTCGCCGTCCCTCCCGCAGTGCGGCGCTCCCCCCTCGCCGCCCCACAAGGTCTCAGCTGATCTGACTGTAACCTCCATGTCCCCCACCCACCCTGGGTGACCTTTCATCCCCTTGCTTATCGAAAACCGGTCTCCCTCTGCCTTAAGAACGTCTGACGACTCTGCTCCCGCCTCCCTTTGGGAGCTCCAAGGACCCACTGCTCTCCAAGAGAAAACATCTCAGCTCATCTCCATTGTACATGGGTCACCCCTTGTTCTTAAACAGTGATTCCTCCCCACCCGTTCTAGACTCTCACAGGAGGAGACACCTCTCCCAACCCACCCTGTCCACTTGGGATCTTGCTTCAATCCAGTCCCCTCTCCCTCTTGTCAACAAGATTCTAAATTTCTACAGATGTGCGGTGGAGAGCGTTCTGACTGGTTGCATCACCGCCTGGTACAGAGGCTCCAATGTGCAGGATCACAAGAGGCTGCAGAGGGTTGTAGACTCAGCCAGCTCCATCATGGGCACAACCCTCCCCACCATCGAGGACATCTTCATGAGGTGGTGCCTCAAAAAGTGGCATCCATCACTGAGGACCCTCACCACCCGGGTCATGCCCTCTTCATGTTACCACCATTGGGGAGGTGGTTCAGGAGCCTGAAGACCCACACTCAATGATTCAGGAACAGCTTCTTCCCCTCCACCATCAGATTTCTGAAGGGTCCATGAACCCATGAACACTCCCTTGTTATTCCTTTTCATTTGCACTATTTATTTATTTTGTAATTTATAGTAAATTTTATGTCTTTGCACTGTACTGCTGCCGCAGAACAATACATTTTACGTCATCTAAGTCAGTGATAATAAACCTGATTCTGATTCTGTTACAAGTCTGTCCACCTCACCTCACGAGACAACACATATATTCCGGGTATGGTCGAGTAAACCTTCTCGGAAGCTGCTTATATCCAGTTCCAGGAAGTTCTGCTTCAGGCCGCTGACTCCGTACATCACACAGAGACCAGGATTGCAAAATGTGGTCCCAGCAAGTCTCCCTGGGTACGCAGTCCCAGCGAGGAATTCACAAGCTCCGGAGAAGCAGACGGACTGACACCATCCAGCCTGGCCTGGGGAAGGATTCCGTTGAGCGGGGGAAGCTCAGGTAACGACGAGAAGCAACACTCTCCTTCTACACCGCTCCCTCAATTGCGTGCAGTTCTGGGTGCCCCGTTACAGGAGGGATGTGGAGGCTCTGGAGGGGGTGCAGAAGAGGTTCACCAGGATGCTGCCTGGATTAGAGGGCATGAGCTATAAGGAGAGGTTGGACAAACTTGGGTTGTTTTCTCTGGAGTGGCGGAGGCTGAGGGGAGACCTTGACAAAATTATGAGAGGCACAGACAGGGTAGACAGCAAGAGTCTTCTCCCCAGGGTCAAAAAGTCTAATACCAGTGGACATGCATTTAAGGTGAGGGGGGAAAGTTCAAAGGAGATGCGCGGGGTAAGTTTTTTACACAGAGAGCGGTGGGTGCCTGGAATGCGCTGCCAGGGGTGGGGGTGGAGGCAGATACGATTGAGGGGTTTGATAGGCTGTTAGACAGACACATGGATGTGCAGGGAATGGAGGGAGATGGCATCGTGCAGGCAGAAGGGATTCCATTTAATTCAGCATCGTGTTCAGCACAGACATTGTGGGCCGAAGGGTCTGTCCTGTGCTGTACTGTTCTGTGTTCTATGTAGAAGGCACTTGTCCATGCACAGGAAAGGTTTAGAGGGATATGGGCCAAAGGCGGGCAAACAGGTCTAGCTTAGATGGGGACCTTGGTCGGCATGGACCAGTTGGGCCGAAGGGCCTGTTTCCCCGGTGTGTGACTCAGTTCCTCTCTGCAACACTCTCTGGCCCTGCCTCTTTCACCCCTCCCTTCTTCCCTTTCTTGGCATCCCAGAACAAGTGTTAAGTGTGAAGTGATTCACTTCGGGAGATCGAATTCAAAGGCAGAATACACGGTTAATGGCAGGACTCTCCGCAGTGCGGAGGAATAGAGGGATCTTGGGGTCCACATCCATAGATCCCTCAAGGTTGCCACGCAGGTCGATAGGGTTGTTAAGAAGGCGTATGAGTGTTTGGCCTTCATTAGTCGGGGGGACTGAGTTCAAGAGCCGCGAGGTGATGTTGCCGCTCTATAGAACTCTGGTCAGACCACACTTGGAGTATTGTGTTCAGTTCTGGTCGCCTCATTATAGGAAGGATGTGGAAGCTTTAGAGAGGGTGCAGAGGAGAGGAGGGTACCAGGATGCTGCCTGGATTGGAGAGCATGTCTTATGAGGATAGGTTGAGCGAGCTGGGGCTTTTCTCTTTGGAGAGGAGGAGGATGAGAGGTGACTTGATAGAGGTTGTACAAGAGGCATAGATCGAGTGGACACTCAGAGACCTTTCCAAGGACGACAATGTCTAACATGAGGGGGCATAATTTTAAGGTGATTAGAGGAAGGTATAAGGGGGATGTCAGGGGTAAGTTTTTTACACAGAGGGTGGTGGGTGCGTGGAACGCACTGCCGGCAGAGGTTGTGGGGCAGATACATTAGGGACATTTAAGAGACTCTTAGATAGACACATGAATGATAGAGAAATGGAGGGCTGTGTGGGAGGGAAGGATTAGATAGATCTACAGCAGGATAAAATGTCGGCACAACATTGTGGGCCGAAGGGCCTGTACTGTGCTGTAGTGTTCTAGGTAACTTGGGCAGCTGAAGGCAGGAAACTGTTTGTGTGAGGCTGCTGGGGAAGGGACTGTGGGGACTCTGTGACTGGAGCACATTTAACATCCCCAAACGCCGGGCAATTTCACCCCAACTTTCCCACTTCTGCTCAACCTGCACGGTTAACGCAGCTTCTCTCTCTCTCTGTCCGTACGCGGAGCGAGCTGCCAGAGGAAGTGGGCGAGGCAGGCTACATCAACAGCATTTAAAAGGCACTCGGACAGGCCTACTGTACGGGCAGGGTTGAGAGGGACGTGGGCCAAGAGGGAACCGGCTTGGATGGGAATCTCGGTCGGCACGGACTGGTTGGGCTGCAGGGCTTGTTTCCGTGCTCTCTCGCCACCCCGCTGAACCCCAAGGGGATGCGAGCCCACCCGTGCGACCCCCTCCTCGCGAAACCCTCCAAGGACGGTAACGCCGGACAACCCCACCCCCCCCCCCCGCCGGCAGCCCTGCGTGAGCACAGTGGCTTCGGACAGAGGCGCACCACCTCCCCCCCCCCCCCCCCCCCCCCACGGGGATGCGTAGCCGGGGGTGGGGGGGGGGGGAGGCAAGATCCCCCCCACCCCCCGACTGACTTACCCCTGCTCGGCACGGCGTTGGGTACCTCCTGCCCTCCATGCCTGCCTCTGTGGCACCAACCTCCGGCTGGCAGTTAGCTGAAGGCCCCCGCTGTCCGCCCTGCTGAGCCGGCCCTGCCTCAGCACCTCACCCACCATCGCCAGGTCCTTCCTGACCGATGATATTCAGTCCGTTCCTGTTTCCTGGTCTCATCAGCTCACTGGCTCCCCGTGAAGTCACCTCGCAGCGGCTGAATCAGACTGAAACTTCCTTCCCCTCCTCACCACAGAGCTCGAGTGGTTCTCTGGCTCTCCCTCTCCCTCTCTGTCTCTGTCTCTCTCTCTCTCACTCTCTCTCCTCCCTCTCTCTGATTCTCTCTCACTATTTCCCTCTCTCTCTCTCTCCCTCGCCCCACACCTCACTCTGCACTGCTCCTGAGACTGGGGGTCTCTAGTTGGGTGCTGGGTGTGGGGGTCAGGGTGCGGGAGGTCATGGTGTGTGGGGGTCCGGGCGCAGGGGGTTTAGGGTGTGGGGGGACCAGGGTGTGGGGGGAGTCAGGGAGTAGGGGAGTCAAGGGATGGGGGGAGTCAGGGTGCAGGGGGGTCAGGTGCAAAGGGTCAGGGTGTGGGGGTCAAGATGTAGGGGTCAGGGTGTGGGAGGTCATGGGGGGGTGTTCAGGGTGGGGGGGTCAGAGTGTGGGGGGCAGGGGTTGGTGTGTTAGCCAGAGGGGCTGGTGTGGAGGTGGGAGACCATTAGGGAGGGAGGCTCCCTCACACCGAGGGAGAGCCGGAGAGGGTGTAAGCATCACTGAGTGAGGTGTGGTGACCCCACACTGAGTGCGGGGTGTGGAGGGGTTTCCCAGTGTGGAGGATGTGTGGCAGGGACTGTCCATGAACAATCGTGCAGTGGAAATATGTGCTGAGTGTGTAAGTGTGAGTAGGAAGTGTAAACAGGGTCACAGACATGAGAGTTGGGCACGTAAGGTGATAACAAGTGTGAGCGTGCGAGGACTGTAGGTGTGTGAGGGATGTGTGCGCAGGCTCACACGTGAGGGCTGTGGGAGAGCATTGCACATGAGTGTGAGGTGTGTAAGAGGACGAGGGAGCCAGGAGTGTGGAAAGGGCGCACCTCTGTGTGCGTAAAGAGGGTGCCAGCGAGACACATAAGGAAAGGTCAAGTGTGTGTGCGCGTGCGCGTAAGAGAGATAGTGTGTGTGTGAGAGAGAAAGTGTGAGAAAGTGGGTGTGAGTGTGAGAGTGTGAGAGAGTGTGAGAGAGTGTGTGAGAGAGTGTGTGAGAGAGAGTGTGAGAGAGAGTGTGAGAGAGTGTGAGAGAGAGTGTGTGAGAGAGGGTGTGTGAGAGAGGGGTGTGTGAGAGACTGTGAGAGAGAGTGTGTGAGAGAGTGTGTGAGTGTGTGAGAGAGAGTGTGTGAGAGAGGGTGTGAGAGAGACTGTGAGAGAGAGTGTGTGAGAGAGTGTGTGTGAGAGAGGGTGTGTGAGAGAGGGTGTGAGAGAGACTGTGAGAGAGAGTGTGTGAGAGAGTGTGTGTGAGAGAGAGTGTGTGAGAGAGAGTGAGAGAGAGTGTGAGAGAGAGTGTGTGAGAGAGTGTGTGAGAGAGAGTGTGTGAGAGAGGGTGTGTGAGAGAGAGTGTGAGAGAGAGGGTGTGAGAGAGACTGTGAGAGAGAGTGTGTGAGAGAGAGTGAGAGAGAGTGTGAGAGAGAGTGTGTGAGAGAGAGTGTGTGAGAGAGTGTGTGAGAGAGAGTGTGTGAGAGAGAGTGTGAGAGAGAGTGTGTGAGAGAGAGTGTGTGAGAGAGAGTGTGAGAGAGAGTGTGTGAGAGAGTGTGTGAGAGAGAGTGTGTGAGAGAGGGTGTGTGAGAGAGTGTGTGAGAGAGTGTGTGAGAGAGAGTGTGTGAGAGAGGGTGTGTGAGAGAGTGTGTGAGAGAGTGTGTGAGAGAGTGTGTCCCAGTGCCTGAGAAGATGGTCGATGGGTGCCATGTGTACGGCGATGAACGAGTGCCCAGGAGGGGTCCCGGTTGCCCTCTGCCCTGGTGCACTGACTCCCCATGACCCAGTCACATAGCATCAGCAGGGACTGTTCCTCACTGCCCACCCACGTCCCCGCAACAGAATAAACAGGGAGCAAAATCCACGGAGGAGCTGCACCCGTCAGCTGCAGCCTCCGAGCACCCACTGGGTGAACCACCCCGCACAACACACCCACACTCACACACACACACTCACACACCCACACTCACACACTCACACACCCACACACACACTTAAACACTCACACACACTCAGACACACACACCCACACACATACACTCATACACTCAAATACACTCACACAGAGTCACACACTCACACAGACACACACACACACACACACACACACACACACACTGTCACACACACCACTCGATATCCGCCAGTATGGGTCACACAGACATTGCACAGCATTGTTCAAACGGATGAGGTGTAGGGAGTAAATATAGCGCCACAAGACACCAGGGTTGTGCAACTCACGGCTGGGGTGCAGTGGCCGCAGTTCTTGACAAAAACCTATGTTACGTGTTTCAAAACCACTAGAAAGATGCGGGGAAGGGGGCAGGAAGCAGGGCTCAGTAAAGCCCACTCCAGACGCCGTCGATAACATCACACTGTAATTCTAACACATTGATCACAGTTTCTCTTAACCCATTTCTGGCAGCTTGAGAAAAAGTGCACCAATTTTTTTAGAGCAACGTTTGCTCCTCGGAGAATCGAACACATCCCACCTTTCAGATACTTCAGCTGCTCCCAGGGTCAGACACAGGGTAAAATTCCCTCTACACCGTCCCGTCACACACTCCCGGGGTCAGACACAGGGTGAAGCTCCCTCCACACCATCCCGTCACACACTCCTGGGATCAGACACAGGGTGAAGCTCCCTCCACACTGTCCCGTCACACACTCCCAGGATCAGACACAGGGTGAAGCTCCCTCCACACCGTCCCGTCACACACTCCCGGGGTCAGACACAGAGTGAAGCTCCCTCTACACCGTCCCGTCACACACTCCCAGGATCAGACGCAGGGTGAAGCTCCCTCCACACCGTCCCATCACACACTCCCAGGGTCACACACAGGGTGAAGCTACCTCCACACCGTCCTATCACACACTCCCAGGGTCAGACACAGGGGGAAGCTCCCTCCACACCGTCCCATCACACACTCCCGGGGTCAGACACAGAGTGAAGCTCCCTCTACACCGTCCCGTCACACACTCCCAGGATCAGACGCAGGGTGAAGCTCCCTCCACACCGTCCCATCACACACTCCCAGGGTCACACACAGGGTGAAGCTACCTCCACACCGTCCTATCACACACTCCCAGGGTCAGACACAGGGTAAAGCTCCCTCTACACCATCCCATCACACACTCCCGGGGTCAGACACAGACCGAGCAGTGCCTTGTAACAAGTTTATTAGTTTGTACGCGGATCTCCCAGCTGACTGTCACTTCTGTGGGCTAGAGGAGACCGTGTACCATACGTACATGGAGTGTGCGAGGTTGCAGCCCCTTTTTGCATACCTGCAGGGGCTGCTCCTCGCCTTCTGGTTGCACTTTAGCCCCACCCCTATTTATTGCGGTCATCCAGTAAGGAGGGGGGCAAGGAGGGCTGAGGATGTCTCAGTAAACTTGCTCCTGGGGCTGGCTGAGATAGCTATCCGTGGGTCCTGGAAGTGGGTAGCGGAAGGTGCCGCCCGGGTGGACTGTCTAGGGATGTTCTGGGGTTATGTCCGTGCCTGGGTAACTGTGGAGAGGGAACTGTGGTGTCCAGGGATACCATGGAGGCGTTCCGGGACTGTTGGGCACCGCAGGGGATAAGCACCATCCTTGGTAGGGATGGGAATATTTTAATTTAGTTTAGTTCATGTTAGCAACTGTGTTAGTTACTGTTATTGTCTCTGTTTGTTGTAGTATTGTAGATTGTATTTTGTAATAAAGGTAATTAATAAAAAAAAAGGGGTCAGACACAGGGTGAAGCTCCCTCCGCACCGTCCCATCACACACTCCCTGAGTCAGGAATAGGGTGAAGGTCCCTCTACACCGTCCCATCACACACTCCAGGGTTGGGTTACATGGGATGAGGGCTGGCAGGACTGGCATGGGCCAGGTTGCTGGCTCGGGACGTCCTGGATCGGTTTGCCTGGTGCTGGGACCAGTGAGGGTGTGGGACCTGTGTTGTGTTTCACTATGACAGGAATCGTGCTCTGACTGAGCTGCTGCTCTCCAGCTCTGACTAACCCCGGGAGGAGGTAATGTCAGTAAATTCCACCCACTCGCGCATCTTCAAGCCTGAGGCAGAACACATCGAGAGAGCTGTGCTGCTGCCCCGACCTCTTCCTGTGCCTCTGAGCCCCCTCGCTGCTTCTCGCCGCCTCTTGTGGCTCTCAGTTTCACTCCTTTGTTCCCTCATTGTCTCACTCACTCACTCACCCCGGTCCCTCGCGTTATCCGTCACACACCTCCCACCATCACTGGCGCCTGCGTCTTGTGTGTGGCACTTCAAGCAACACACCTGAGTGTCTGTGCGTGTGTGTGTGCGCACCCGTATGTCTGTGGATATGTGTGTGTGTGTGTGTGTGTGTGTGTGTGTGTGTGTGTGTGTGTGTGTGTGTGTGTAACTCCCCCCAGATTCCCCCAATTAACCCACTGACCCCACACATCGTTAGGATGTGGGAGGGAACCGGAGCCCCCTGGGGGAAACCCACATGTAAACTACACACACCCTCACACTCACACACACACATACACACACACACACACACACACACACACATACACACACACACACACACGCTGACACACACACACACATACACACACACACACGCTGACACACACACACACATACACACACACACACACACACGCTGACACACACACACACACACATGCACTGACACACACACGCGCGCATTGACACTCTCACACGTGCACACACACACGCGCGCGCGCCCTGACACTCTCGCATGCGCATACACACACACACACACACACACACACACACACACACACACACACACACAGCGCCGGAGGTTGGGATCAAACCCGGGTCTCTGGAGCTGAGAGGTAGCAGCACTATCCGCTGCGCCACTCCACAGTGTGGGTGTGTGGTTATACACAAGGGCCGCCATGCTCTCCCTCCTCTGACTATGTTCCATCCCGCTATTCCTCAGACACGTCGGACAGTTAGCGGGACAAGGGACAAAGGCGCTCAACAAAGTACTGAGCAGGGAGAGGAGGGCAGTGTGTTCTTGCAGCGAGTGTGACCCGGCCCAGTGTGGGGCAATGCACTTCGAGAAGTCAAATGTAAGAGGAAAGAACACAGTAAAAGGCAGGACCCTGAGGAGCATCGATGTACGGAGGGATCTCAGGGTCCAAGTCCCTCACTCCCTGAGAGTGGCCACAAAAGTAGACAGGGCAGTGAGGAAGGCGTACGGCACGCTTGTCTTCATCGGTGGGGGCGTCGAGTACAAGAGTCGGGAGGTCACGTTGCAGCTGTATAAAACTCTGGTCAGGCCGCACTGGGAGTATTGTGTGTAGTTCTGGTCGCCCCGTTACAGGACGGGTGTGGGGGGCTTTGGAGAGGGTGCAGGAGAGGTTCACCAGGGTGCTGCCTGGATTAGAGGGCATGAGCTACAAGGAGAGGTTGGACAAACTTGGGTTGTTTTCTCTGGAGCGGCGGAGGCTGAGGGGAGACCTGATAGCGGTTTATAAAATTATGGGAGGCACAGATAGATAGACAGTCAGAACCTTTTTCCCATGGCTGAAATGTCTAATACCAGAGGACGTGCATTTAAGGTGAGAGGGGGAAAGTTCAAAGGAGATGTGCGGGGGCAAGTTTTTTACACAGAGAGCGGTGGGTGCCCGGAATGGGCTGCCAGGGGTGGGGGTGGAGGCAGATACAATAGAGGGGTTTAAGAGGCTGTTAGACAGACACGTGGATGTGCAGGGAACGGAGGGATGTGCAGGCAGAAGGGATTGGTTTAAATAGGAACTGTGAACAGCAGAGGCATTGCGGACCGAAGGGCCTTCTCCTGTGTTCTGTGTTTAAAGGGAGCAGACACAATAGGAAGACCCAGGAAACTGCCGACGCTGGGATCTGGATTCAAAAGGAACTTTGGAAAGGGGATTAGATCAGGCACGGGATGTCCCGTTACAGCTGGACAAGGTGTCGGTGAGACCGCACCTGGAGTGTTGTGTGCAGTTCTGCTCGCCCAGAGACGGGACGGGTGTCACTAAACTGGAGAGGAGGCGGAAAAGATTCACGAGGACGTTACCGGGACTGGAGGGCTCGAGTTATAAGGAGAGGCCGGACAGACTGGGCTTTCCCTGGAGCGAAGGAGGCTGAGGGGTGACCTTACGGAGGTTCATAAAATCAGGAGGAGGGCATAGATAAGGTGGACGATCACAGACGTCTTCCCAGGGTAGGGGAGTCTAAAACTAGAGGGCACAGGTTGAAGATGAGAGGCGAAAGATTTAAAGGGGCAGGTTTTTCAGAGAGTGGGGTGGGGATATGGAATGAGCTGCCAGAGGAAGTGGGAGAGGTGGCTACAATTATGTTTAAAAGACACTGGACAGGTACACGGATGGGAAAGGTTTAGAGGGATATGGGCCATATGCAGGCAAATGGGACTGGCTTAGATGGGAGTCTTGGTTGTCATGGACCAGTTGGGCCCAAGGGCCTGTTTCCGGGCTGCACAACCCCATGACTCTCTGAATCTAATTACACAGGAAGATGCAACAGAGTAATGAGGGGGAGAGAGTCATAGTGAAACTTCAGGACCCCTCGGGTTATGAGAGAGGGCTACCGTCTCCGTGCCTTGTGGGACCGTTCGGCTTGTTCACGATGGCCACCTGCTCCCCTCACCAGCGTGTGTCGATCAGGTGCACACACTGCTCTGCCACTGACCTTGCACAACACGCTTTCATTTTAGATTAGCTGGGGATCTCCTGAGGTTGCTGCAAGAGTCTCAGCCGGAACCGTGTACTCGAGAGAGAGGCGATCGGGTTCCCAAAGGAGCCAGCAGAGAAAGGAAGTGGCTTTCGAGAAAAACTGTAGCTTTTGCAATTTAACCCATGCCCCAGGAGTGTGTGATGGGACGGTGCGGAAGGAGCTTCACTCTGTGTCTGATCCCAGGAGTGTGTGATGGGACGGTGCGGAGGGAGTTTCACTGTGTGTCTGACTCCGGGAGTGTGTGACGGGATGGTGCGGAGGGAGCTTCACTCTGTGTCTGACCCCGGCAGTGTGTGACGGGACGGTGTGGAGGGAGCTTCACTCTGTGTCTGA